>NC_064810.1:123256990-123314474 GCF_023721935.1 Panthera uncia | reverse complement strand
CTCGTCCTCGTCCTCCTCTTCCTTGTCCTCCTCCTCCTCCTCCTCCTTGTCCTCGTCCTCATCCTCCTCCTCCTCCTCCTCCTCGTTCTCGTCGTCCTCCTCCTCCTCCTCCTTGTCCTCCTCCTTGTCCCCCTCCTCCTCCCCCTCCTCCTCCCCTTCCTTCTCCTCCTCCCCTTCCTTCTCCTTCTCCCCTTCCTTCTCCTCCTCCCCCTCCTCCTCCCCCTCCCACTACTACCACCACCACTACTACTACTCCCATACTACTACTGCTGCTACTGCCGCTGCTGCTACTACTACTACCACCAACAGCAACATTAATAATGCCCACAACAATCACACTGGCCGTTTCTGAGCACACACGGTGCTCCAGATTAGCAAAAATGTTCTCTTGACTTCTCACATCAATCTTGTTAGGTAGGTGGTGTTATCCCCATGTTACATCCTAGGAAACAGAGATTCAAAGAGGTTCTGTGATTTGCCCAAGTTTATGCATCTCGTAAGCGGGAGAATTGGAATTTGACTCTGGTTTGGCTGATTCCAGAGCCTGTGCCCTTTGCACTTCTCTGCAGAAGCAGCTGAGACACTGAAGCACACCAGGAAAAGGGAGGACAAAATACAGGGAATAAAGGAATGGTACTACCTTTTCTGAGCATTTGCCATAAAGACCGTTGGAGGTGAAAGTGGCAGAAAGGAACCCAAATGAGGGGAGCTGACAGCAGACCCAGTGGGAGGAAGCCAGCATGGCATCATTGTAGGGAGGAGAAACAAGGATTTCTGCCTGGAAACTTTGCCCAGGGGCTTTGCGGTGGGCAGCCTTTACTTAACAGCAAATATATCCAAAGCAACATAGGGGATTAGGAAAAAGGAAGTCAGGCTGAGGCTAATTTCATGAAGGGAGCCAAGCCTTGCTTCACTTACTTAGCTTTCATCACTTGGCACTTCTGGTACCCACTATGTGCTGGGTTCTGGGCAAGGCGCTGATTATAGATGGACAAATTGAAGTCTCTTGTCTTTAGGAAACCTAAAGGCCTGCTGGGAAATACATTTAAGTCTTTGGCATTTGGGACTTTACTATTATAGTTTCAACTACTCTTTGGCAACGGGGCGGGGGGTGGGGGGGTAAGGTCTGGATTAGTGGTACTCAAATGCACATTGCAATCACCTGGAGAGCTCTTAAATGCCTGGGTTTCACAGCCAGAGATTCTGACTTAATTAATCTAGGGTGCTTCCTGGCGATTGGGATGTTTCAAAACTCCCTGGATGGGCCTTCTGAGAGAAGTGGTTTGTTCCAGGACTGGGCAGAGAAAATACAAGTCTATAGCATTTGTGGTAAGAAAGTGCTCCAAAAAGGATGGAGGCCTAAATGAAATGAGTATCGTTAATTAAATCCTGGATTGGAAAAAGAACATTAGTGGAAAACCAGGCAAAATTCAAATAAGTGTGTTTAGTTAGTAGTAATGCACCAATGTTGGTTTCTTAGTTTTGACAAATATATCATGGTTATGTAAGATGATAGTATTGGGGGAAGCTGGGTGAAGGATATATAGAAACTCTGTGTACTGTCTGCAGTTTTTTTCTGTAAATCTAAAATAATTCCAAAAATAAAAATTCTATTAATAAAAATAACATGAAAAAAGAGAGTGAGGAGTGGGAATAAGTCAAAAGGACGCAGGAACCAATCTGAAAGAGCTCCCAATGGCCAAAGCTGGAATTATTTGAGTAACAAAGTAAGTAACAATAGAATAAAATAAATATTCATGAGTCCATACTAATATAAGTAGTTGAACGAAGGAATAAATGAATAAATAAATAGAGGAGAAGGAACAGCTCTTCCTTACAGAATTCTCATTAATAAACGGAAAAATCACCATTAACTAGAACATCCCAGCAGTAATTGTTGCAAATACTAGCCATTAGTAAGCGCTAAAATTAATGGATGAAAGTTTGAGGAGAAGCAGAATATTCATAGTGTCACAGTATCTCCCCTAAGTTATTTATTAATTACAAAGGGGGAAATGGTACTTTTTACATTAGAGACGCCTAACACCACCAGGAATAAGACATACTAACATCATGTACTCCCTGTGAATACATGCCAAAAAGTATTACCTCAGTCAAATTATGGGAAAACATCAGAAAAACCCAAACTGAGGAATAGTCTACAAAACAACTGAGTAGTACTCTTTAAAAAAGGGAATGTCATAAAGATAAAGACCAAGAACAGACTGGAGGAGACTAACTAGATATGTGGTAACTAAATGTGGGATCCTGGATTGGTTCCTGGGAAAAAAGAAAGGACGTTAGGGGAAAAACTGGTGGCATTTAAATAAAACCTGAAGCTTAATTAATGATATTGTATCAATGTTAATATCTTGATTTTCATAATTGTACTATGCTTATGTACATATGGATGGCTGAAGTAGAAGGGTATATGAAGTAGAGAGTATATGGGAGCTCTCTGTACTATATTTTGCAACTCTTCTCTAAGTCTGAAATTATTTTAAAACAAAACTTAAACAAAATCAAACCATCTCCCTCATGATTCTAATGGGGCAGCCATGGTTGAGAATAGCCTCTAGACCCATGTTTCTCAAACTTTAATGTGAGTATGAATTACCTGGGGATCTTGTTAAAATGCAGATTCCGGTTCAATAAAATGTAGGTTGTAGCCTGAAGTCTGCATTTCTTTTTTTTTTTTTTTTAATTTTTTTTTTCAACATTTTTTATTTATTTTTGGGACAGAGAGAGACAGAGCATGAATGGGGGAGGGGCAGAGAGAGAGGGAGACACAGAATCGGAAACAGGCTCCAGGCTCCGAGCCATCAGCCCAGAGCCTGACGTGGGGCTCGAACTCACGGACCGCGAGATCGTGACCTGGCTGAAGTCGGACGCTTAACCGACTGCGCCACCCAGGCGCCCCTGAAGTCTGCATTTCTAATAAGCTTGTGGGTAATGTGATGCTGCTGATCCAAAGACCATACTTTAAGACTATGAAATAATCTATCACTTTCCTGAGGCATGAATTTGTTTGCGTACCTTTTAAAGCTGGGTTGTAGGCACCAGTTACTGCAGCAGCGAGTGATGCCAGCAGCCTGCTCAGCAGCCATGTCCTCGCTCAGCCTTGGCCTTTTCTTCTTCTGCTCATATACAGAGTAATTTTCTTACAATAATTGACTGTATTTGAGGGAGGAATTTTAGGGCATAGTGTCATTTATAGAGCCAATATCCTCTGTAGTGTAAACCCCATGTCGTAAGCAGAAAAATGGTCCTCCAAAGATGTACATGCTCTAATTCCTGGAACCTGCGGTAGGTTACCCTCCATGGAATAAGGAATTTTAAAGATGTGATTAATATTATGGAACCTTGAGACTGGGAGATTATCCTGGATTATCAGAGAGGGCCCAATCTAATACATGAAAAATTGAGAACCTTTTCTGGGTGCAGTGAGAGAGAGATGGGAAGACAGAAGAGAAGGAAGGAGAAATTTGAAGCATGAAAGG
Organism: Panthera uncia; assembly: GCF_023721935.1. Lineage (NCBI taxonomy): Eukaryota > Metazoa > Chordata > Mammalia > Carnivora > Felidae > Panthera > Panthera uncia. The sequence continues at coordinate 123,310,974 of NC_064810.1, read as the reverse complement.
GAATCAATCAGCCATTGTTGGCTTTGAAGATGGAAGAAGGGGGCCATGAGCAGGAATGTAGGCAGCCTCTAGAAGCTGGAAGGGCAAAGAAATAGATTCTCCTCTGGAGCATCTAGAAAGAATGCAGTCCTGCCAACTCATAGGCCTAGTGAGACCTGTGTAAGACTCCTGACTTACAGACCTGTAACATAATAAACGTGTGTTGTTTTAAGATGCTAAATTTCTTTATGCAAAAAAAGCATAAATATTTACAAGGAACCAAAAGATTATACAGAGGGTTCCAGGATTTCTCTCCAACTCTGGCGCAAATTCCTATCCATCATGGCTAGAGATCGAATTCTTCCAGACTTTGCACCCTCCTCAATGTGGCTTATCTCTTTGTCCTGTCCACACTTCCAAGTTTACTCTTACTTTCTCCTTGACTATACAGTTGAGCCTTGAACAACATACCAATCCCGGAGAAATAGAAAATCTACATATAACTTCTGACTCTCCAAAACTTGACTACTAATAGGCTACTAATGACCAGAAGCCTTACCAATAACATAAATAGTCGATTAACACATTTCATATAATACGTGTATTATATACTGTATTTTTTTTTAAATTTATTTTTGGGACAGAGAGAGACAGAGCACGAACGGGGGAGGGCAGAGAGAGAGGGAGACACAGAATCGGAAACAGGCTCCAGGCTCCGAGCCATCAGCCCAGAGCCTGACGCGGGGCTCGAACTCACGGACCGCGAGATCGTGACCTGGCTGAAGTCGGACGCTTAACCGACTGCGCCACCCAGGCGCCCCTATACTGTATTCTTATAATAAAGTAAGCTAGAAAAAGAAATGCCATTAAGAAAATCATAAGGATAAGAAAATACATTTATAGTACTGTACTGTATTTATCAAAAAAGATCTGTGTATGAGAGGACGTGCACAGTTCAATCCCTTGTTGTTTGAGGGTCAACTGTATTCTTTGTTTTTGCACTTGCACATTTACATCAGGTAGAGTCTTTTTTAACTGGTTTCTTCAGAGACTTGACTTCAATACACATGACTGAGGACAATTCTTATAAAGGAGAATGCTGTGTGGATAACAAAGTTTTCTTTTTCTCCCCTTAACTGTGTTCTCAAGACCATATTCTGTAACAGTTGGAGAGGATTTTTTTTTTTTTAACACTTTGAAGGTGGGAAGAATCACTTTTGGCTTGAGTTTCCATCTCAGGGAGTCATTTCCTATTTCCTGGTTAGTGTCCTAGCAGAAAAGGAATCATTCTTCATGCAGTGCCATGGTACTTTCTATGTAACTCTATTAAATGTTGCCTGGCCTCAGTAGTTCATGGGCATTACTGTTTTTCCATCTCACACCCAGTGTACATGTGTTATATAAACCTGGGCAAAACAGAGATGATATTTGGAATACACTATACAAATAGCATAAGGATATTAAAGACGTTACCTTTAGGGCTCAAAAAGAAGCAGCAGTTTTCATTTTGATACAGGAATGAGACTGAGTATTTTGCCCACAATGGATTTGTGAATGGATTCTGTGAAGTTCCACAGGCAGAAGAGAGTCACACAAGTGCAAATTATTGCATTAACACAATGGAACCACCTAAAGGTTGGGAGATCTCTTGCTGTTTTCCTGCCCCAGGTGCCTTCTTATGAAGAAAGACATACTGGGTAATTCAACCTCAGAGTGTGTTGCTTAAATCCTTAAGTGACCTAATCATCAGGTTACCCTCCCTAAACAGGTCTCCCTCACTGATTTAATTGACTGGACCTAATTATAGAACTTCACATTTTTCTTAGATGCATTTCATTTTGAATTTATCCCATCATGATAAACTCTCTTTTTAATGTTTATTTTATTTTTGAGAGAGACAGAGCTTGAGGAGGGGAGGTGCAGAAAGAGAGAGGGAGACAGAATCTGAAGCAGGTTCTCTCTGAGCTGTCAGCACAGAGTCTGATGCGGGGCTCAAACCCACAAACTGTGAGATCATGATCTGAGCTGAAGTCCGATGCTTAACTGACTGAGCCACCCAGGCACGCATCATGATCTTTTAAAATATATCCTGTCATTCATATAATCAGAATTAATACTATTAATATGTCATGATATTATGGTTGTATTTTTTAATTGAAATTGTGTTGAGGAAATTCTAGATTCACATTCAGTTTTAAGAAATAACATAGGGATTGGGGCACCTGGGTAGCTCAGTCAGTTGAGTGTCAGACTCTTGATTTCGGCTCAGGTCATGATCTCACAGTCGTGAGGTGGAGCCTGTGTTGGGCTCTGCACTGACAACTTGGCCTGCTTTGGATTCTCTCTCTTCCTCTAGCTCTGCCCCTCCCCCGCTCACATGAGAATGCACACATGTGTTCTCTCTCTCTCTCAAAATAAATAAATAAACTTAAAAATAAAAGAAATAATACAGGGACCCCAGTTTCCCCCAGTGGTATTTTGGAGAACGGTAGCATAATATCACAACCAGTATGTTGACATCATTGATACAATTCTGTCTTGTTCTGATTTCTCCAGTTTTTTTTTTTTTTAACGTTTTTATTTATTTTTGAGACAGAGAATGAATGGGGGAGGGTCAGAGAGAGGGAGACACAGAATTGAAACAGGCTCGGGGCTCTGAGCTGTCAGCACAGGGGCCCGATGCGGGGCTCGAACTCACGGACCGCGAGATCGTGACCTGAGCCGAAGTCGGCGCTCAACCGACTGAACCACCCAGGCGCCCCAGATTTCTCCAGTTTTACTTGTACACATTAGTTTATGTGTGTGTGGACAAGTGTGTGTATACGTTTGTGTGTTTGCAACCACAGTCAGCATACTGAAGAGTTCAGACATCACAATGATACCTCCTGTTGCCTTTTTATAACTATACCCAGCTCCCTCTTACCACCCTCACTTCCCCACTGTTTCTAACCTCTGGCAACCACTAATCTGTTCTCCATTTCTAAAATTTTATAATTTCAAAATGTTATATAAATAGAATCATACAGTATGTAACTTTTTGGGATTGGCTTTTTTTATTCAGCAAAGTTCCCTGGAGATTCCTAAGTTGTTTTGTGTGTCACTAATTGGTTCCTTTTAGTATTCTATGGATGGATATTCTATAATTTGTTTAACCATTCAGCTCTTGAAGGACATATAGGTTGATTCCAGTTTGTCTATGGACATTGTGTACAGATCTTTTGTGATAGAAGTTTTAATTTCTTTGGGATAAATGCCCAAGAGTACAATTGCTGGGTTGTATAGTAATTATAAGTTTAGTTTTACAAGAAACTGCTAATGTATTTTCCAGAATGGCAAATACCATTTTACATTACCACCAGCAATATATGAGTGATCCACTTTCTCTGCATCCTCACCAGGATTTGGTTTTGTCTTTTTTTTTTTAATTATTTATTTTATTTTAGCCATCTGGATAACTGTGTGTTGCTATTTCATTGTGGTTTTAACTTGCATTTTCCTAATAGCAAATGGTGTTGAACATCTGTTCATGTACATATTTTCCATCTGTACATTCTCTTCAGTGACATGTCTCTTCATGTCTTTTGCCCATTTTCTAATTATTTGCTTTTCTACTGTTGATTTTTAATAGTTCTTTACATGTTCTAGACATGAGTCCTTTGTGAGATAGGTAGTTTTCTAATATTTTCTCCCATTCTGTAGCTTTTCTCCTCCTTCTCTTAATAGGTTCTTTTGCAGAGCAAAAGATTTTAATCTTGGGGCCTGGGTGGCTCAGTTGGTTAAGTGTCTGACTTTAACTCAAGTCATGATCTCACAGTTTGTGAGTTTGTGCCCTGCATTGGGCTCTCTGCTGTCAGCACAGAGTCTGCTTCAGATCCTCTCTCCCCCACCCTGCCCCCTGCCCTGCCTCTCTCCTGCTCATTCTTGCTGTCTCGCTCTCAAAATCAGTCAATAAATAAATAAACCAAAAAAAAAAGATTTTAATTTTGATGATGCTCAGCTATAAATTTTTCCTTTTATGAATCTAGGTTTTGGTGTCAAGAGTAAGAACTCTTTGCCTAGCCCTGAAAATTTTCTCCTTTGTTTTTTCTTAAAAGTTTTAGAGTCTACATTTTACATTCAGTCTATCCTTTTTTTTGAGAGAGTGCATGTACATGCGTGTGTGAGAGGGGGAGGGGCAGAGGGAGAGGGAGAGGAAAATCTTCAACAGGCTCCAATCCTAGCACAGAGCCCTACGAGGTTCAATCTCACCATCTGTGAGATCATGACCTGAGCCGAAATCAAGAGTCTGATGTCCAACCAACTGAGCCACCCAGGTACCCCTCTATGGTCCATCTGAGTTCATTTTAAAATAAGGTGCAGGGTTTAGGTTGAGATGTATTATTATTATTTGCCTTGCAGATGTCCTATTGCTTTAGTATTGTTTGTTGAAATGGCTATTCATCTTCTATTGAATTACTTTTGTGCCTTTGCCAAAAATCAGTTGAGTATATTTGTGTGGGTCTATTTCTGGGATCTCTATTTTGTTTCATTGATCTATGTGTCTTTTTTTTTTTTTTTTTTTGGCCAATACCACACAATCTCAATTACTATAAGTCTTGAAATTGGGTAGATTTATTCCCTCATTTTATTCTTCTTCAAAATTGTTTTCTTATATATTTGAGATAAAGCTTATCTCTATCTACAAAAATCCTTGATGGGCTTTGATAGGAATTACATTAAATCTGTATATGAACTTGGGGAAAATTACCATTTTAATTATGTTGAATTGTCCAGTCCTTTAACACAGTATGTGTCTCCATTTATTTAGTTTGGCCTTGAAATCCTTGACCAGCATTGTGGAGTTTTCTCTCTACAAATCCTAGATATGTTCTATACCTAAGATTTATTACTATTTCATTTTTTTGAGTGATTGTAAATAGCATTTTTAATTTTGGTATATAAATGTTCATTGCTAATATATAGAAATACAATTAATTTTTTATGTTTATCTTGTATCCTATAATAATATTTGTTGAACTCAGTTATTAGTTGTAAGAGGTTTTTGTTTTTGTTTTTGCAGATTCTGTGGGATCTTCTCTTTTTTTAAGACTTTATTTTATTTTTATTTTTTTTCAAGTGTATTTATTTTGAGAGAGAGAGAGTGCCTAAGTTGGGGAGGGACAGATTGAGAGAGAGAGAGAAAGAGAATCCCAAGCAGGCTTGGTAGTGTCAGCACAGAGCCCAGTGTGGGGCTTGAAGCCACAAACTGCAAGATCATGACCTGAGCCAAAGTCAGATGCTTAACCAACTGAGTCACCAAGGCGCCCCTTTATTTTTTTAAAGTATTCTCCACACCCAATGTGGGGCTCACCCTCACAATCCTGAGATCAAGAGTCGCATGCTCTACTGACTGATCCAGCCAGACACCCTCATTCCATGGGAATTTCTACATAGCCTATCATGTCATCTGCAAACAGGGAGAGTTTTATTACTTCCTTTCCAATCTGTAATGCCTTTTACTTCTTTTGTTTGATTCATGACAGTTGCTAGAACTTTCAGTATTATGTTGAATAAAAGTGGTGATTTCAACTACATGGTTGGAACTCAAGGGTATTATGCTAAGTGAAATTAGTCAGAGAAAGACAAATATCATATGCCTTCACTCATATGAAGACTTTAAGTCACAGAAAAGATGAGCATAAGGGAAGGGAAGCAAAAATAATATAAAAACAGGGAGGGAGACAAAACATAAGAGGCTCTTAAATATGGAGAACAAACAGAGGATTACTAGAGGGGTTGAGGAAGGGAGGATGGGCTAAATGGGTAAGGGGCATTAAGGAATCTACTCCTGAAATCATTATTGCACTATGTGCTAACTAACTTGGATGTAAATTAAAAAAAAAAAAAAAAAGTGGTGAGAATGAACATCCTTGCCTTGTTCTTGATTTTAGGGGGAAAACATTGAAGTCTTTCACCATTAAGTAAGGTATTATGAGTAGGTTTTTTGTAGATGGTCTTTATCAAATTGAGATAACTCCCTGCTGTTCTTTTTTTTTTTTTTTAACGTTTTTAAATTTATGTTTGAGAGAGAGAGAGAGACAGAGCATGAGTGGAGGAGGGGCAGAGAAAGAGGAAGACACAGAAGCCTAAGCAGCCTCCAGGCTCTAAGCTGACAGCACAGAGCCTGACATGGGGCTTGAACTCACGAACTGCAAGATTATGACTTGAGATCATGACTTGAGCCAAAGTTGGATGATTGAGCCACCCAGGCGCCCCTTCCTGCTGTTCTTAACATGAAGAGAGATGTCTTCTTTTTAAAATCATGAATGAGTGTTAGATATTATGAGTACTTTTTCTGTGTCAATTGATATGACTGTAGGATTTTTCTTCTTTAGCTTTTTGATATGGTGGATTACATTAATTGATTTTCAAATGTTGAACTAGCCTTGCATACCTGGAATAAATTCCACTTTGTTATGGTGTATAATCTTTTTTATACATTATTGAGTTGGGATTGCTAGTATTTTGTTCAAGATTTTTGCATCTAAGTGCATGAGATATATTGTTCTGTTGGTTTTTGTTTTTGTTTTTAAAATATATACTATCTTTGATTTTGGTTTCAGGGTAATACTGGCTTCATAAAATAAGTTGGAAAGTTCTTTTATTTTGTGGGAAGAGGTCGTATAAAATTGGTGTTAATTAAAAAAAAATTTGGTAGTGTTCTCCAGGGAAACCATTGCCTGGAGATTTCAGTTTTGAGAGTCTTAAAGTTATGAATTATAGCTGTATATTTACATAGCTATGTGATACCTATATATCTGACTAGAGAAATATTTTGAATACTTTAGCAGAGGAAGGATGTCAGAGAGAACCATGCCCCACCCTCTTGTGCCACCCCACTGCAGCTGGCTCTTTTTCTTTTCATCCCTGGGGTGATTGCAAAATTGAGTGGGGAGGGTAAGAGGCCTTCCTGTGGGTACCCCAGGTGTTTCCTTGCAGGGCAGGTCGTGGATGCCAAGAGTAGGATGGAGGTGTATCACTGGGATCCTACATTAGAGAAGCAAGGGCATCAGCCCCCCTTCCCCTCATGGTCACAGGGCTTGATAATGAACAACAGGTGCCAATCTGGACACAAGCACAGAGATGAAAAGGCCCCTGGTGAGGGCCCCAGTTCCCCCCACACTGTGCTACTGATGTTATCACTGTGGTTGTAACAGCAAAGGGAGGCAGGTGTTAGGGACTAAAAGAGAGGCGTGTCAAAGTGGGAGGAGAAGAACCACAGCAGAAGATCCAGACTGCACCCTTGGCTGCATGCAGGGATGAATCCCAGGACTGCCCACCTCCTTAGGAGTGCAGCTTCAGTTTCACAGGTCTCTTTGATTCTGTGTGAAAACCATAGACCCACTGTGTGCACACCCTGGGCACACCACACACCTGTGTGAGCAGATGATTGTGTCCCAGCTGCCTCAGGGGCCTGCAGTCTGCCTGGAGTGGAGTCTACCATCTGGCTTGGTGCCCTTCTGGATTGGATTCCTTCCACAGCAGACCTGAGCCTGTATTTCCCAGCTGGCAGCTGACTCCCCATTTGACTTTTGGGGGATGTGAAGGGATGTGCTTTGGTACCCGAGTGGCAATAGTGGAAGGAAGTAATGAGAAAGGGGCAGGAACCTGCATGGGTTTAGTCACATGGTCAGTGGCAGAGTCAAGGCCTGCATCTAGGTGGATCTGACATAAGAGTTGTAAATAATGTGCTTTAGTTTTCTCATTTATACAGTGGAGAAACCAATGGTCCTTACTTCACAGTATGATCATGAGGATTAAGTGAGATAATCATGTAACAATGTAACACACGGCCTAGATAGAACATGGTAAGTGCTTAATAATATCAGCCATTATAATTACTCTTAATATGCCATTTATCACCAAAGGAAGAATTACAATGACGATAGCAACAATTTAGCATTAACGCAAGTATGATAAAATTAGAATTGTTTCAGTTTTATTGACATGTGAGGCCTTTCATTAGATACTAATTTGAAGCTGTGACATTCCCCTGATATGAGTTCAAGTGTCAGCCTGTCTAACTACCTCAATCCCAGATGGAGTGGCCATCCTGCCTGCCCCTCAGAACCTCTCTGTACAATCAACCAACATGAAGCATCTCTTGACGTGGAGCCCAGTGATGGTGCCTGGAGAAATAATATACTATTTCGTTGAGTACCAGGGGTGAGTTTGATTTGTTTTGTTTTGTTTTTAATTTTTCTCCCTTAAAGAGTAGTTGATTCCTGGAGATACAGTCGTCATGCCAGAGCTGAAGGAGGCTTGGTGAGCCCAGGGATAGATTATTTTCCACGATCTGCCTCCTCTGTTTGCATGGGCATTGGGACAGTTGAAGAAGCAAGGGAAATTGTGCTGTAGATTTTACAGTGAGCTCTCTGGGAATACAAGTGTGTATAAACACATTCTGGTAGAGCTTCTTTTCAACGGTGAGCCAACTGTCCAATGCTAAAGAAAATCTTAAGAAATGAGTTTGGCTCTGACTTGAGGTGGATAAATCATTGGAGTCACAGATCTTTTGGAGGTGGGGGAGGCCTCAGTTTTCCTGACTATGATCTTGCCTGTAGGAGCCAAAACAAACCATGATCCTAAAGATTAGCAGGACCTGGGGTTAGGCAGGATCTACTCTTCTTCAGGTGCCCAGGCTCTGAGAGCTCTTGAGAAGAGACAGGGACAGAGAAGGCTCTCAATATGTTTCATTAACAGTAAATACACACTGAACACCTATGTGTGTAGACATTTCTCTAGGCTCAGGGGTACAGATGACAAGATTTCTAGGTATAGGGAGCTTCCATTTAGAAGAGGAGACAGACAGTAAAATGGTAAAGAATCAAATACACTAGGTCTACACTGTCCAGTGTGGTAGCACTAGACACAGATTGCTACTTAAATTTAAATCAGTTAAAATCACATTAAAGCATCTGTTTTTCAGTCATACGAGTCACATCGCAAGTTCTTAATAGCCACATGTGGCTAGTGACTACCATATTGAACAACACCAATATGGAAAATGTTCTATCGGGCCGCACTGCTCTAGGCGGTTTCAGATATGTTTAAGCCGGTATCTGAAGGACAGGAGGAGCATTGTGAACAGCAGGGATGGAACATTTGAGCCACAGTGAACAGGTAGTCACAGGTCCTAAGGTAATAAGAGCTCAGCATGGGAGGAATGGCAAGGAGGCCAGTGTAGAGGGAACATCATGTTTAGGGGCAGAGAAGGCCAGAGAGTGTTGCAGGTCCCAGGGAAGAGTTTGGATTCTGTTCTAAGTGCTTTGGAAGCCATTAAGAAGAGAAATGTTACGATCTGTTGAGTGATGAATGGTTTGAAGAACACCAGAAGTGGAAGCTGAGTCAGGAGACCACAGCAAAGCCAGGGATGAAAGTAGTCAAGATTGAGGGGGTGCTGTGGAGATGGAGAGGCCAGGACAGATTGGGGTTTATGCCTATGTTTCCCTTGTCCTGTGATAAAAGGAGTAAGAAACTATGGATGGTGGGTGAAGGAGGTGGATGGAGGAACTGGAGAAAGGAGCAAATGCTTCTTTTGCTGATCCATAAAAAGCAGGTCAATGAGGCAGTTACTTGCACCCATCATTGAGCCTAGGTAGAAGGGACTGGTATGACACGATGTCCTCTTCTCCTTGGCCAGAGAGTACGAGAGCCTGTACATGAGCCACGTCTGGATCCCCAGCAGCTGGTGCTCACCCACCAAAGGTCCTGAGTGTGACATCACTGATGACATCACTGCCACTGTGCCGTACAATCTCCGTGTCAGGGCCACCCAGGGCTCAGAGACCTCAGCCTGGAGCACCCTGAAACCTCCCTTCAATCGAAATTCAAGTAAGGCACTTCTCTTCTTACTCCCCCATCCCCATTGGCCTCCCCTTCAGGAACCAAATTCACTGAGAGTTTCAGAATTCTTGTTAGCATCAAATTAGCCTTCAACACAAACAGTCCTAACTGGTCCATTTATTTATTTGTTGTAAATGTTTATTTATATTGAGAGAGAGTGGGTGTGCATGTGTGGGTGGGGGAGGGGCCAGAGAGAGAGGGAGAAAGAGAATCTCAAGCTGATAGCCAAGAGGCTGATGCAGGGCTCCATCATGACCTGAGATGACATCAAGAGTCAGATGCTTAACCGACTGAGCCACCCAGATGCCCCCTAACTGGTCTATTAAAATAAATTGTCAACCGCTAAAATAAATAAATAAATAAATAAATAAATAAATAAAAATTGCCACTGCTTCCCACATGCCCTCTCATTTTGGAAGAGACTTTGGAAGTCATTCCTGGCTGTCTCTGTCAGGGTCTGCAGGTGGTGGGGAACATGGAAGGATTGGGTAGAAATCAGAACATGAGGGAGGCCAAGGTAGAAGGGGCTGAGGAAGGTGAAGACAGATTTGAAAGGGAAGTTGGCCCTCTAGAGTCAGAGTGGTATGATTCAAATCCTAGCTCAGCCACTTGATAGCTGGCTCCCTGCCTTCTCACCCATAAGAAGGGCAACAGTTTGCCTCACTGGGTAGTTGTGGGGACCATATAAGGTGTACTATGTAAGTGTTCAGGGCAGTGCTGTCCTATCATAGCACTCAGCTACTGGTAAGTGTTATTATTATTATTATTACCTCGGGGATGCCCAGAGTTGAGAGCCAGAGAGACGAGAAAGGAAGAGGTGGGGGCAGGAGTGAGACCCCCAGAATGGGATATCAATAGGAATTTTGGTGCAAAATGTGGGCTTCTCTGCCCAGGCCTCTTTCCCCGGGCACTGAGAGCAGATACCGTGGGGGCAGTGGGATCCCAGTATGAGGCACTGGCGGAGGCTGAGGGTCACTGGAGGGTGCAGTGCCCAGGCAGCACCCAGCACCACCTCTCTCCAGCTCCTAGAATCCTGGGACTATAGCCAAGACCATCGCTGGGGACTGGCAGCTATTGTTGGAAAGGAAGGCATAGGTCAGATGGAGATAAGAAAATGCTTATAAAACTATGTGGGCAATGGTGTGCAGTAACAACTTGTGCTCAAGAAGCCCTGTGTAAACAGGAAAAGGTCTTACTGCAGGAGCAGCTGAGGAACAGGAAGGAGCCTCTATACCTGCACCAGAAGGTAGAAGATGTCATCCTCTGTGATCGCTGCGTAGGTGGAGTTAGCTACAGATTTAGGATGGAATCATGACTCCGAAAGGGGTATTAAATCTGTTCTTTTGCCTTTGAAAAGGGTCACCCTAACTTCTCCCCAGGCATGTGAAAAATCTTGTTTTAAGGCTCTTCTGAAAAAGCTCTCTTACTCTTAAGGGGAAGCCTTATTTAAAAAAATTTTTTTTTCATTGATTATTTATTTTTGAGAAAGAGAGACAGTCAGCGTGTGAGTGGGGGAGGGGAAGAAAGAGAGAGGGAGACACAGAAGCAGAAGCAGACTCCAGGCTCTGAGCTCTCAGCACAGAGCCTGATGCAGGGGCCAAACCTATGAACAGTGAGATCATGACTTGAACCGAAGTTGGATGCTTAACCGACTAAGCCACCCAGGCGCCCCAGTTAAGGGGAAGCCTTGTTGAGAGTAGAGGTTCTTAACCTTGATTGCACATTCCAGTCACAGCAGAGCTTTAGAACCACATGTCTGGGGCCCATCCCCAGAGAGTCTGATTTAAATAATTAGTGTGCATTTTGTTCACTGGGAGTTTGTAACTTCCTCAGGTTGTTCTCATATATAGCTAGTTTTGAGATCAACTCATAGAGAGACTAAATATCCCCACACAAGAGTCTAGAAATATGGAAAGGCATGGTCTCAAATTCCGGCCACTATGTAATTATGGGCAAGTCATATAACTTCTCTGACTTCTCAATTACGTCACCTGTACCACCTTCCTAAGCTTGCTGGATGGATGAAATGAGATAAGTACGTAGAATGTACAGGACAGAGGTTCCTGCCTCAACACTGTCAAAAAATTATCCTCTGAACTGAAATGACTTTAGGTCACTTTCTCTAATTCTATTCTCAATAAATTTGGAGAAGAGAGGATCCAATATTAATCATGTTTACTTAAAACTGAAGCTTCTGAACTGGTTATGTTTTGCAGTTGGTCCTTGACTTCCCGGTTCTCCTGTCCACTATCCAGGCAGCTCTTCAAATGCCAGGAAATGCTTTGTTCTCCAAAAACTCCCTCTAGGAACTGCCTTTCCTCTGAGTATCCACTGACCTCAGTGCAGGGGGATTTATCCCAGAACACACACCACTGTACTTCCCAAGCCAAAGCCAACCATTGGGGTGGCCCTTGTGGTCATGCAGTGTCTAGATTTGATAGGCAAGTATGGATCCGTCATCAGCGGCCAGGGACAGGAGGCTGACTATGTGCACCCTTCTGTCCTTGGTCTGCTGATGGGTAAGAATCCACAGGGGCTGCTCCTGCCCTGTTTGGGATCCAGCCATATGAAAGATGGGAGTTTGTGCTTAAGCTGTAATTTCTGGAGTTGATTACTGGAATTTGTAAAGCCCTCTGACTTTCCAGCATCCCTAGTAAGAATACGAGATGAAGAATTCTTGGACCAAGAATAGAATGGCTAACCCGTCCACAGGTTGCTGATTTCCTGATGCTTGAAAGTCATCAGCAGCCAGTATATATCACTGATTTATTTGAGTTATGGTGATACACATGTCCCTGCCGGGTATGTTCATTCCAGGGGGGCAAAGAATGGACCCAACTGTTCAGTATGGAACTGAATTCATGCAGGTGTTTGGCAAGCATTATGAAATAGCATCTGCTCACTTAGATGAGTCAAGGTGAGGAGAAATTTCTGCCAAAAAAGTAAAAAGAAGAACATGGATTATAAAATTTTAAAACAGAGGGGTGACTGGGTGGCTCAGTCGGTTAAGCGTCCGACTTCAGCTCAGGTCATGAACTCATTGTTTGTGAGTTCGAACCCTGTTTTGGGCTCTGTGCTGACAGCTCAGAGCCTGGAGCCTGCTTCAGATTTTGTATCTTCTTTCTCTGTTCCTCCCCCGCTCACACTCTGTCTCTTTCTCTCTCTCTCAAAAGTAAATAAAGATTTAAAAAAATAAAATAAAATTTTAAAACAGAAAGAAGTGTTTATCTGAGTACTGAGTCACTTTTCTTGAGTATGTATGCCTCCGAAGAACAGAGCAGAGGACTTTATTATGGTCAAGGAGAAGAGTGAAAAAGAGAATTATAGTAAGTCTTTGTCATTAAAAAATTTTATTTTGCTCATTATTCAAAAAGCATTTACTGAGCACCTGCTAAGTACAAGAGAGTATTGGTATACAGAGGTCCCCCTTATTTGCAGGGGATATGTTCCAAGCCCCCCAGTGGATGCCTGAAACTGAGAATAGTATCAAATTCTATATATACTATGTTTTTTCCTATATGTGCATACTTATGGTAAAGTTTAATTTTTAAATTAGGCACAGTAAGTAATTAATAGCAATAACTAATAACAGAAGAACAATTACAACAATATGCTGTAATAAAAGTTCTGTGAATGGGGTCTCTCCTCTCTTAAAGCACCTTAATGTGCCATACTGGCCCTCCTTCTTCTTGTAGTGATATGAGATGGTATAATGCCTAAGGGATGAGATGGAATGAGGTGCATGACATGGACACTGTGACGTAGCGTTAACTACTGACCTTCTCATTGTATATCAAAAGGAGGATCATCTGCTTCCCTCCCCACCACAAGTACCTGAAACCATGGCAAGCAAAATCTCAGACACGGCAGATGATGGTATAGTTTCTGCATGCTGAGAAGTGACATCACAGCCCTCCCTTCCCTACAACCCTAGCATGTTTCTACTGATGACTTGGTTCTGGTCTCTCAGGACAGAAATCAGTCCTGTCTGGGGCTGGCTCTGATTCTCCCCCTGTCTTGCCAACAGCCATCCTTACCCCACCTGGGATGGATGTCACCAAGGACGGCTTCCATCTGGTTATTAAGCTGGAAGACCTGGGGTCCCAGTTTGAGTTCCTTGTGGCTTACTGGAGGAGGGAGCCTGGTGCCAAGGTGAGACTTCTGGCCTTGGCCTTGGAGTCGGGCCTCAGGGACGGAGTCACAGACCTCTGAGAGGTGGGCGAGGAAAGCCGGCCCCTAAAGTGCTCACTGTCTGGGGGTGGCCCGAGCATGAACAGGCCTAGGTGGAGGATGGGAAAGGAGAGATGGGAGTAGACTGACAATCCTAGAGCCTCCTCTTGAAAGAATTGCTTTGGTCCACCCCACGCTTTGGCTTGGAGCCTTCTCGGGCCAGATTTGCTGAGGTGTGAGGGTTGCCTCTTTGCTCTAAACTCTAACATAGTACGATCCATAATATCTTTCAGTGCCTTTCTCATTCCTCATCAGCCTGTCTCCTCAGCCATTCTCCCTGGTATGTTTAGGTACAGCAGACCAGAGTGTTCTAGATTATATAGATGATTTCAAAAGCATATGAGACTGGCACAATCCTCTTAAGGGTGTGTATCTGGGTAGGGTGCAGAAGTTGGGGCAGAGAGCCAGGAACTGGCTTGTGAATAAACCTGTCTAATTAGCGGCCAGTTGGCCACCCAGAATGTCTAGATGGGGCACTGCCCCATCATACTGTGGGATAATTGCTGCAGACTGGGTTGGGTGGGATGTTGGCACTCCCAGAGTGAATGGCCAAACAAACAGAAGCAGCAGAAGGGCTAGAGCTCGAGTGGGAACTAAGGGATAGCCAGACCCACCACAGACCCCCATCCAAGATGACTTACAAAGGCTACTGTAGGCAGCATGAGGGAAACAGCCTTCATTATAAATCTGGATAGGAGGCAGTAGAGAGCTTTCACAGAGTCTATGAACAGAGCTGTCCGAGGGTGCCCCTGACCTCACAGCAGTATCTGGGGGGCCAGGCACATGCCCTACCATCTACTCAACAGGGGCTGTAATTTGGGTATTTTCCCCTGAAAAGTGACATGTGTAGGTGGGGCAGGCAATAACAATGGTTTCCAGTATTTACTTGTGCTGGGTCAGGGCTCAGTGGTACGACATGGCATTGCCAGCCAGGCAGAGGGAGTAGTATGGGGATAGATCAGGGCCTAGGCAGGAGGGAGCATGCAGTTCCCTCAGATTCTTTGGGATGGAGCCCATTCCCCACCCTTGGAAACTGGCAGGGCCAGTGCTGAGAGAGGAGCATGTACTCTGAGTCATTGGGGCTTGGCCCAGACAAGCCTCTACAGGTACAAATGTGGAGCACAGGCCTCACCGGGTGGGTGGAGGTAGAGGGGTATACAGATGGGTGGTCAGATGGGTAAATAGATGGATGGGTGAGGAAGCATATCCTACTGGCTCCAGTGCTCTTGTGAACTGATCACTTTGGCTACACTGGCCATGCCAAGTCCCCCGGCTCAGTCAGATTTCTGAACTTGAGGTGTTTGCACAAATGTTACCCTGTCAGAAAGAACTTCCCTAACCACTCTGTTTAGTCCCTTCTCATAATTCTACCTCCTTGCCCTACTTCCTTTTTCTTCACAGCTCTATCACCACCTGCCATGTGGCCTATAATTGTCTCTGTCCCCCATGTAAGCTCCATGAGTGCAGGGACTTTATTTTGTTCAATGCTATGTCTCTGTGCCTACAATAGTACCTGGCACATAGTAGGTACTTAATAAATACATGAGAATGAATGAATGAGTAAATGAGAGGGAACATTTTATATGCATCTCAGAAAGGAAATATCTAGAACTTTACTTCCTTGGCTCTTCTTGCCTTGTCCTGTCCTGCTTCCCTCAGGGTGTAACTGTTTTCTGGTCTCCTAAAGGAACATGTCAAAGTGGTGAGGAGCAGGGGCATTCCGGTGCACCTGGAAACCATGGAACCAGGGGCTGCATACTGTGTGAAGGTCCAGACATTCGTGAAGGCCATCGGGAGACACAGCCCTTTCAGCCAGGCAGAATGTGTCAAGGTGCAAGGTACGGATGGCTTGCCTGTTTCCTGGAGTCCTACATAGGTGAAGGCCCCTCCTGGTGGATGCTGGGTTGTCTGCTGGGTTCCTTTAGTTCTGAGTTTGCCCTAGGTTTCACTGACCTGCCCCCGAGCTGGGTGGGTTTCTGTGGTGAAAGTATACTTTCCTGTAATTCTCTTAGAAGCAAGATTTCACCTTGGGGCTTGTTGGGGTCACTTGAGCACCTGTCTAGAACACTTTCCTCTTGAAAGCTCCCTAGGCCTGAGGCCTGATGTTGCAAGCACTTGTGAACCAGGGTGGGCTGAGGGTGCCAGAGAGGTATGAGAGTCAGACCTTGCAAGGAGGCACCCCACTGTATATCACCGCTACTTTCAGCTGGAAGGGACTTGATGGAAAGTCTGCAGAATCCTCTGGTTTGACCTTTTTTCCCTTGACTTTTTTATAGTCTAAAACTTACAGTGTTAAAAAAAAATCCTTTGAAAAGAAACAAAACAATACCCCATATCCCATGATTCTGCCACTCAAGCACCACAAATGACATTTTTGTGTAACATTTTCATCTTTAAATAATTATTTTAAAAATTTAGTACTTTTGGGGCGCCTGGGTGGCTCGGTCGGTTGAGCGTCCGACTTCAGCTCAGGTCATGATCTCAAGGTCCGTGAGTTCGAGCCCTGCGTCGGGCTCTGTGCTGACAGCTCAGAGCCTGGAGCCTGTTTCAGATTCTCTGTCTCCCTCTCTCTCTGCCCCTCCCTTGTTCATGCTCTGTCTCTCTCTGTCTCAAAAATAAATAAACGTTAAAAAAAAAAATTAAAAAAAAATTTAGTACTTTCATATGATTCAAGTTTGGTGAAGAATCCAAACAACAAAGAAGTGTATAAAGTGAGAGGTACATGTTCTCCATTCTCCCCCACACCACTCAGGTTTCCTTTGGCAAGTTTGTGGTTGAATCTTACAGTCATTGTGTGATGCCAATACTCATAGGCAAAAATGGGACTGTACTGTGCTTACCATTCTGTACCTTACTTGTCTTCACTTAGAAGTATATTGTGAACATCTTTTCATGTCAGTACATGTGGACAGGCCTCATTTTTTTAAAGATTATTTATTTATTTTGAGAGAGAGAGAGAGAGAGAGCACAAGCAAAGCAAAGGAGGGACAGAGAAAAGGCTCTGCATCAGTGCAGAGCCCGACGTGTGGCTCGAACTCATGAACTGTGAGATCATGACCTGAGCTGAGATCAAGAGTTGGACACTTAATCGACTGAGCCACTCAGGCATCCGGACCTACCTCATTTTTAAAGAAGATGTATAATAAGTGAATTAATCAGTGTGCCAAAATATATATAACAATATATATAATATATATGATATTATAATGTATATTATATATTTGTGCTTTCCAGTCTTGCCATTAGAAATCAGGCTGTAGTGAACAAATTTGTGTATATCCCAATTCCCATTTTAATAGCTGAATTCCTAAGCTACCATGCCAATGTCACATAATATATTAACTTGTCTCCTATTTTGGGGTATTTAGATCTATTTCTGTGTTTTAGGTTATTTCCATTTGCTTTTGATGATGATGTTCATTGATTGATTGATTGATTCATTCATTCATTCATTCAGTGACTACTTACTGAGCATTGACTATGTGCCAAATACTGGCCTAGTCACTGGGATACAGCAGGGCAGCCCCTGCCCTCATGGGAGCTTATTCTCTAGTTGGGGAGACGGGCTATAAACAAGTAAACAAATGAGATAGTTTCACTTGGTGGTATGTGCTATGAACAAAACACACCAGAGCATACATGGAGGTGGTGGGAGGTGCGGAGGGAGACTGGTTATGGGGCTGTTTGCCCTAGTCCAGATGTCGCCATGAACCGCTTTCTGCATATAACTGTTTCCTTCCTTGAAATTATTCTTTGGAATCCACTCAGAGGAGTAAATGAAAGGGTATGAACATTCATTTCTTGATGTGTACTGCCGAAGTATTTTACAAAATCACTGAAACAGAGCACAGTGCCCCCAGCCATATACCTGATACCACAGCCTTCTCTGTGGCCTCGCTGGCTGTGCCACCCTTCACACCGTGGGTGAGGGGTCTGACCTAGAGGGGCCCAGTGAGTTGCTCCACATCACGCAGAACAGAAAGGTGGGAACATAACCGATCACCCCTTCTGCATCTGCAGATGCTCACACCTGGCACTTTCTGATGCATGTACTGAGCATGCTCAGTACAATGACTCTGGGCTTCGGAGCCAGCCCTAGCTGTGTGACCGGGGGTAAGTCACTTAACGATAGCAGGGGCTCGATATATCGTAGTTATAATGTGACTGTTTTCTGAGGTCAGTATTTTCCTCCATAATGTAAGTCAATGCCAAGAGCAAATTGTGAAACACATTTTGTTTTCAGTTACCACCAGCTCCCTTCTGTGCTGTTCTCTCTCGGCACCTCCCCCTCATCCTGCCGGTGTCCTGGCACTCTGCCTTCCTCCCGGCAGCTGCGCCGAGGTACGTGTTAACACAGCTAGTGGCCTAACACATGATGTTCCTCCCTTTCCCTTCCCAAGAAAAAGATTTTAATCTTCCCTGGGGCTTTCTGAAAACAACGCCTTAATCTGGATTCTAAGAAAAATGGTTTTAATGGTAGTAATTTTAGTCACTAAGGCAGATGTCAAATCTCAGGATGTTGGCATCTGCCGTCCTGGCCGATGTGCAGAGCCAACTCCAGGAAAAAGCAAGGGAGGCCAGGGTGGGGGACTTCACCTTCTCTGTTGTCTCCTAAGCCTGTTCTTATCTTCTCATTTCCAGGAGAGACCCTCCCCCTGGCGCTGGCCCTGTTTGGGTTTGTTGGCTTCATGCTGATCCTCGTGGTTGTGCCCCTTTCCATCTGGAAAATGGGCCGGCTGCTCCGGCACTCCTGTTGCCCCGTGGTGGTGCTTCCCGACACCTTGGTAATGATATTCTTTTTTCCTTTCAGCATGACGCTTACCAGATGGAGTTTGATGAGTCTGGCGTGGGCACACATTCTGTGGCTTTACAAGCATTTGCACAAAGAGGAGAGAAGAGGATTTATAAGAATTCACTTCTTTTTTTAAAATGTTTATTTATTTTCAAGAGAGAGAGCATGCAAGAGTGGGGGCAGGCAGAGAGAGAGAGGGGTACAGAGGATCTGAGCTCTGTGCTGACAGCAGAGAGCCCGATGTGGGGCTTGAATTCACAAATTGTGAGATCATGACCTGAGTGGAAGTCGGACACTTAACCAACTGAGCCACCCAGGTGAATTAGAATTCACTTCTAATTAGAGGGGCTGAGAGAGAACCTTCTTCTCTGGGGAGTGGTGGCCTTCCTCAGGCTCCCATCAGGCCACTGCTTTCTGCCCTCAGGACCTGGCACAGCCAAGAGAGCAGGTGTGTTACACCATTCAGGATGCTCGGCATTTCAAGAGTCACGCACAATCTTACACTTCTGTATTGACCTGCGAGCATTCTTGGTCCCTTGCCATAATTAAAACAGCAGCTACATCCATTCATGTTCCAACCCAACATATTCAACTCATATGCCAAGAGCCTCATTGGTTCTCAGGGCATAGTGCATGTGTGTGAAGCATGGACCATGCTTTGCCTTTGGCTGGGGGCTGGGGGACAGTCTGGACCTGGCCAGAGACTACCCATGGTTAGGGGTCCCCACCTGTTTTCTCATCTCCTTGCCAAGGCAGGTTTGAGTCTCCAATGGGGGTAGGTCCTATGCCCATGCCAGGGTGGTAGGAAAGCCAAAGCAGGCCTCCAGTATCTCCCTATGTGCCATTTTGCTAACTCCTGTGCCCCCCCATGCCACCTAGACCTCAACACTTAAAGCAGCACAAAACAAAACAAAGCAACAACAAACAAAAACAAACCCATCCCTGTCACCTCAGGGATTTCTCACAGATCTCTCCTGGCAGGAGGGAGTTAGCAGTCAGCTTCTCAGAGGCAACTAGAATCAGAAGTGCCTATGGTTCTTTATTAGCCTGGAGTCACTCTGGAAGGAGTTACTCTTATGATATCTGCATGACCCTGCGAGCACAGGCCATGCTCTCCCTGCACGTGGAAGTAATCCTCCCTGTGACCCAGTCTCCACCACACCCTCCACCCTGTCATCCTAACACCAGCTCTTTCTCTTTCTAGCGCTTCTACGTAGACCTAACTTTAGCTGACACTAGTGCAGAGTTAAGTGCCAGACACTGTTCTAAGTCTTTAAATATATTGACTCATTTCATTTTCCCTTTTCCATCATTGCTTACCAATGTGCATTTCATCAGCGCCCCACCAGCCCACTCTGAATGACTAAGTGGTTCACTGCCAAACAGGAAGGCACCGTGGTATAGCAAACACAGGGGGGCAGGGCCGGCCTATCCCCCTTCAGCAAGAACCCTAGGGGCTCAAAGTTGTGGGACCATTAAAGGATGTGTATTCTGGGGGTGCCTGGGTGCTGCAGTCGGGTAAGCGTCTGACTCTTCATCTCAGCTCAGGTCATGATCTCACAGTTCCTGAGCACAAGCCCCGCATCAGGTCTCTGCAGGAATGGTGTGGAGCCTGCTTGGGATTCCGTCTCTCCTTCTCTCTGACCCTCCCTCTGCTCGTGCTCTTTCATTCTCTCTCTGTCCCTCTCTCTCAAAAAAATAAAGATGTGTCTTCTGCAGTTGTTGGAGTAGTGTTTTATAAATATCAATTGGGTCAAAATATTTGATCATACTGTTCAGATATTTTGGTATAGTTCTATTAGTTATTGAGAGTGAGACAACAAAATCTCCAACTAGGAGAGTAGATGTGTCTATGTTTGTCAATTTTTCCTTCATGTATTTTGATGCTCTGTTTTGGGTGCATGCATATTTATAATTGTCATGTCTTCCTTAATAATTGAGACTTTTAGGGGCACCTGGGTGGCTCAGTCAGTTAAGTATCTGACTTAGGCTCAGGTTATGGTCTCATGGTTCATGGGTTTGAACCCTGCTTTGGGCTCTGTGCTGACAACTCAGAGCCTGGACCCTGCTTCGGATTCTATGTCTCCTTCTCTCTCTGCCCCTTCCCTGCTCATGCTCTGTCTCTGTCTCAAAAATGAATTTTAAAAAATATATAAACAATAATTGAGACTTTTATTATCATAAAGTGTCCTGCTTTATCTCTGGCAATATTCCTTATCCTGATATCTGTATAACTTTTTGTTATTTACTGTTTGAACAGCCTATCTTCTATCCATTTTACTTTATACTTATCCATATCCTCATATTTAAAGTGTGTCTCTTGTAGCAGCATATGTTGGTCTTAAAATTTTATTTTTTTAATAAATCCATTCCAATAATCTCTGCCATTTAGCTGGAATGTTCAGTCCATTAACACTGAACTCTGGTCCTCTCACCATCTAACTTTTGTGTTTGTGTCCATATCTGTCACTGTTCATGGCACCAAGAGAGACTTGCCCTCAGTCGGGGAACTGTAAAAAATGTGAAACTCACCCAGTGATGTTATCTTCTTTCAAGTGTCAACTGTTCATTGCTCTCCAGTGACCTAAGGAAGTTGATTTTATATTTTGATCAGTTTTTTTTAAGTTTATGTATCTTGAGAGAGACAGAGGGAGCATGAGTGAGGGAGGGGCAGAGAAACAGGGAGAATCCCAAGTAGGCCCTGTGCTGTGAGTGCAGAGCCTGATGCAAGGCTTGAATCCATGAAACCATGAGGTCATAACCTGAGCCGAAACCAAGAGTCAGATGCTTAACTGACTGAGCTATCGAGATGCCCCATGTTTTGACCAATTTTTAAAGTTGTTATCTGTAGGAGGATTGGTCTTATCAGTGCTCCTCCACCATAAGTGGAGTGAAAGAGAAGGTCCTGGACCAATCCAAAATGATAACGGTAGGATAGCATCCCTGTCTGAGGCAGGTCATAGCTCTTCTTTTCCACATGTGGTAAAAAATTTAGCCTTCCTCGGCTGGACTCCATCAAACCATCTTTTGTGGTTTTCCTCTCAACTCTGTTACTCATGCTCACCCTCTACTCACAGGGTATTCCATTCCTAACACACTCTCTCATTTTTCTTCTTCTAGTCTACATTCAGCAGCCCAGCAGAGGTCCCTCCTTACTGCAGGATGAGGGACATAGGATCCTTCCAAGACCCAAAGTGAGTGACAGAGCAAAGGGCCAGGAAAGAACCATGTAAAGGGTCAGTTGCTTATAGAATTTCAGGTACACAGGAAGAGCCCTCAAATGGCAAGAAGTCCTAGGAATTCTAATGCATTAAGAGCCACACTCTAGGAGTGCCTGGGTGGCTCAGTTGGTTAAGTGACTGACTTTGGCTCGGGTCATGATCTCACAGTCTGTGAGTTTGAGCCCCGCGTTGGGCTCTGTGCTGTCAGTTCAGAGCCTGGAGCCTACTTTGGATCCTGTGTCTCCCTCTCTGCCCCTCCCCTACTCACGCTCTGTCTCTCAAAAAAAAAAAAAAAAAGAAAAAAAAGAATAAATGTTAAAAAAAATTTTTTTTAACTAGCGTTTGGAGAAAACCAAACAACTTTAGAGGAGACCAGAAATAAGGATATTCTATGAGAATATGACCACTTTTATCCATGGGAGATAGATACCACTATCCTTGCCTACCTTTCCCTTCTCTGTTCTTAACCATCCTCCCTACATCATTCTGGTGTCTGTTCCTGTGCACATTCCTTTCCATAAGGTTTTTAATTTTTATTCTTTTTCTCCCTAGATGTTTTCAGTGAACAATTTCTCTGAGTATATGTATATTTCCCATAGTGCTGTATGAGAACTCAATCACTAGTGTTCATTAAATCCCAAACAGATTCTGGAGCTGTATGTCACCACCACCCTCTCTCCTACCACAGCCTTGACTTTAGTACAGCCTAGCTGTACTTCAACATTTGCCTTAGTGATAATCTTCTAAAGTACTAAAAAGCAACTTCCAGCCATCTTTGCAAAACCCACACATCTTTCTAATCAAACTTTGGAAAATTACCAAGTGGAAATCCTTGACAATTCTTCAAAAAGCCCTATGGAGTTTGTAAGTGTTTAATTTATCTGTTTGGATTAAACACTTCATGTCTACATCTATAATTTCACGGTTGGTGATGGTTGAATTCTAAAATACACCATTAAGATTTTCTTTCCATTCAAATTTATATCAGCAAGTAACAGTCTAAAACAAAAATATATATGCAAAGAGAATTATATCAAGAATGCTCAGGGGCGCGTGGGTGGCTCAATGGGTTGAACGTCTGACTTTGGCTCAAGTCATGATCTCAGAGCTCATGAGTTCAAGCCCCGTGTCAGGCTCTGTGCTGACAGCTCAGAGCCTGGAGCCTGCTTTAGATTCTATATCTCCCTTTCTCTCTGCCTCTCCCCCACTCACACTCTGTCTCTCTCAAAATAAATAAATATTAAAAAATTTTTAAAAATGGGGTGCCTGGGTGGCTTAGTCAGTTAAGCGTCCAACTTCAGCTCAGGTCATGATCTCACAGTTTGTGGGTTCAGCCCCACGTCGGGCTCTGTGCTGACAGCTCAGAGCCTGAAGCCTGTTTTGGATCCTGTGTCTCCCTCTCTCTCTGCCCCTCCCCTGCTCATGCTCTGTTTCTCTCTCTCTCAAAAATAAACAAACATTAAAAATTTTTTTAAAGAAATTAAAAAAAAAAGAATGCTCAGTGTATAGTCCCTATTTTAAAGTATTATTTCTTTTCCTTGCCTTTCATCCATAATTGCTTCATAGGGATGGAGACTTTGGTGCGAAAGAGTCTTCCTTTCCTTTCTATGACTGACTTTATTCTATTCTTTCTCTTCTTGCTGTCCCATTCCACAGGAATATGGGTATGCATAAAGGTGGCCCCAAGGTAGTCATTCTTCAGTGGGCCATCCCAAGTTTGGCTTAGTGTGCTTTGTAGAAAGTGGAGTTTATGTGTTCAGATGCCTCTGGGGCCCAGACAGGTACAAAAAAAAAAAAAAAAAAAAAGTGCACTGCAGTGAACATAATTCGACAGAGAGATGGTGGGGACCATGGCAAACATGTCCCAGCTAAAGAAGGCAGCTGTTTTTCAGCTCTGGCATGTTGTTGCTGAGAGGGAATGTGAACCAGTGTTACTGGATCTCCAAGTTTTAAATGAGGAACCAGAACTCTAAATGTTTATGGGAAATCTGATTTTTAAATGTGGAAAACTAATCCAGATTAAAAACCAAATCAACTGAGCCTTGCTTGAAAGTCTGTTCTAGCCTACAGGAGGAGAGTTTCATACCTTCTGAACTTCTGCGATTGTGCTGTTTTACTTTCATGTTCTAGAACTACACTTTCCAACATGGTGGCCGCAATCCATGTGTGACTATTAAGCCCTTGAAATGTGGCTAGTCCAAATTGAGATGTACTGTAAATATAAAATATGCAATAGACTTTGAAAACTCATTTCATTAATATTTTTATGTAGATCATAAATTAAAATAATATTTTATTTTAAAAAGAACGTACATTAACATTAATTTCACCTGTTCCTTTTTACTTTTTAAAATGTGCTACTAGAGAATTTTAAGGTGTCTATATAGCTCAAATTATGTTTCCATTGGACAGTGCTGCTCTAGAGTTAAATAATCAAATGTAATCGCTGCAGATTTAGGTAGCTAGTATCCTAAGGATCTGACTGGACCAGCAGCAGGGAATTGGTGGTGGGCTCCACACAGCACTCCCCCCTCGGTGGACCCTGTACGTTGTCCTTCCCCGTTGCATGCCTGTGAACACTAGGACTGAGCCCTGCAGCCGCCTCTTTGCAAACAAGGATCAAGGGCACCTGGCTCCCTGAAGCTGATTTCTCCTGGGCACTGAGGTGGAGGAACCCCTTGCTTACTTGCTGTGCCCATGTGCTCCTCCTTGGAGTGACGACAGGAAGGGTCGTGGGAGACAACTGTGGAAGAACCTAGTGAATTTGGTGGAGCAGTGGGGAGAGTCCCTCTGAAATGCTGACACCTGCACTTTTACAGCCAGTTAGGAATACGTATTGGAGCGCTGGGAGAAGATGGTAACAACACGAATATGAGTGGGAAGGGACTCCCATTTATGGAGCACCTCCTCTGGACTGGGCACCCTGCCACATGCTGTATGTCGAGCATCTCACAAGGTCATTATTTTCAGAGCTCTCTGGTGGAAGGAGGTTAGACTTTTTGACCAGAATTACATTCTGGGCTTTTGTGGGGCAGTGTCCCAGAGAGATGAGCATGGACATAGCAGGGCCCCAAGAGATCTGCTGGTCTGTGAATTCGAGGATGATCTCAGTAAATATTGGAAACCCCTGATCCTGGGGTTAAAATTATCTTTTTTTTTTTTTTTTTTTCCTGCTTGAAAGTTAATTAATCAAATAGCTGAGATTTCTGCAATATTCTCTATGATTGTGACTACTACTTTATTGCTACTATAATGTAGCAGTAGTATAATATTCTACCATAATGAATATTATGACATGATAATGAATGAATATTAATGAAAATTATTTTTTCAGAAAATAACCAATTCACCCCAGAAGTTAATCAGCTGCAGGAGGGAAGAGGTGGAAGCCTGTGTCACTGCCATGCTGTCTTTGGAGGAACCCTTCAGGACCTGGATCTAGCAGGCTTTGGAAGGGCCCAGTTGAAACTGAGAAGCTGGTTGGCATGGCACAGAAATAAGGAAGGGAAAGGCTGTGGCTCAGTTTTCCTCCATGGACAAAGGACAAGAAAAGCAAGAAGAGCCTGCTGGGTCCATGTCTAGAAGCGACTGTCAGAAGCAGAGTGGTTTGGCAGACAGAGCACTGAGTTGGGGTGAGAAGACGTGGCCTCTTAGAACTGGATCTGTCTGCCACTCACTGAGCGAATGACCTGGAGAAAGTGACTTGAAATGGGGGAATTCACTATACAACCGTTAAACCACTATATATATATATATATATATATATATATGTATCCAGCACTTGCAGAGCTCTGGGAAACTGGCAACACTGTACATTGTGATTGTTTCACCTTCTCTGCAGAATATAACAAGAGTGTAACAAGAATGGTAAAAACTCTTCACACCAGCTGGCTTGGAGATCCCACTTTCCTAAAGGAAACCTTGAAGAGGAAAGGAAGGATGGGCACAACAGTGTTGACTTTGCTTCCAGCCAAATGCCTGTGCGGAGGTGAATGGCTCAGCCAGCTCTACAATACATGACCTAGAGGGAGGCCCCAGGCCCATGGAAAATGGGATGCTGTGGATTCATGAGATACTGTAAAGAGTAAATAATGTGTGCACACTAAAGGCAGGTAAAATGTACGTGTACGAGGAGAGGAGAATGCAGGAGGATGTCAATAATGTGTGATGTTTGCTGTGTTCCCTCTACCTGTAGAGTTGTTAAAGTATAGAATTAAAAATAAAAAAGGGTCACCTTGGTAATCTTTTTGGCTTCTTCCAAAAAAGTGGTCTTTGGGGTTCTAGTTACATTATCGACCTTGTGTCCAGAGAGGCTCCTGAAGACCACCGTTGGTCAGGAGTTGTGGGGGTGACCTCAGGTAGGGGATGGGACAGGGAAGGAGAGC
The DNA here is from genome assembly GCF_023721935.1 of Panthera uncia. Taxonomy (NCBI): domain Eukaryota; kingdom Metazoa; phylum Chordata; class Mammalia; order Carnivora; family Felidae; genus Panthera; species Panthera uncia. The sequence continues at coordinate 123,284,482 of NC_064810.1, read as the reverse complement.
AGGCAGCTTCTGGCTTCATGAGAACCCTGACTGATGCAGCCGGCCACAGCTTTACCTGGTCAGGGTGATCCTGGATCTTCCTGGAGGCCTTGCTCTACAGGAAATCCCTTTGGGTACCTCTCCTGCCTAAGACAGCTTCACTCAAGGTGACCTCAGCCCCTTCCAGCATGTTCATCCATGACTCACCTCTGGAAGCCTCTTCCTGCCCTTCTCCCTACCAGGTGAGGAAAAGAGTCAGGGTTAGAGAAGGAATAAAGAGGGAAGTTTCTTGAGAAGTAAAAGGTTTGATGGGCAAGACCTGTGCCTCCCTTCTTAGCCCCCACCCCCTCCCAGCTTTGGAGCCTCAGACCTGGTTTGTCTCCATGCCAAATTCTTGGGCGCCTTCCAGCCAGCCCAGAGGTGGGGACAATCTAACTGTTTCAACCAGATAGCTTCCCCTACAAGATAGAGGCCTACAACTCCCTCTCCACCCGGTGGGGTCTCAAGTAGCTAGAGGTGGACTCTCCAGAAAGATGACATTACAGAAGATCTTTTCCTTTGTACCATTTATATGCTTCTGTGTTGTTTGACTCTTTCATGAAGAGTATGTGTTGATTTTATATTTAGCCTAAATTGGAGACATATTTTCAGTTTGTAAAAATAAAGGCCATCTTACTCTACTGGTCATCACTCTCCTTCCTCCTGCTTCCACCCTGGGGCTGCTGTCCCTCTGTCACCTGTCCAGGACTAGAATCCAGAAATCAGTTAAGATTTCCCTCTGCTTGAGTCCCTCTCACAATTTGTCCCAGTGCGTATCCATTCCTGCTGGCACGTATATGTATAGAGAAATTTCTCCTGATTATTCTGTTGTCTTTCCAGTTCCCAAACATGCACCCCCTGAGGTTATTGCAATCATGCACTAGACATTGAGCTAGTCCCCAATAGGAGAGGGCTTGCCTCCTCTGTAGCTGGTCATTCCCTCTCCCCTGGAGTTCTTATATCCTGACTCCTGAGGCCTCCTCTCCTCCCCTCCAATCCATTTACCCCCATCACCTGGTTCTTTGAACTGTGACACTTTAAGGAGTGAAAAGAGGGGCACCTGGCTGGCTGAGTCAGTAGAGCCTGCGACTCTTGATCTCTGTGCTGTAAGTTTGAGCCCTGCATTGGGTATAGAGATTACTTAAAAATAAAAAAAAATCTTTGGGCCTGCCTGTGTGGCTCAGTGGGTTGAGCAACAGACTTTTGATTTCAGCTCCAATCATGATCCCAGGGTCATGGAATCAAGTGCTGCATTGGGCTCTGCGCTGAGAGTGGTGGAACTCTCAATCTCTCTCTCTCTCTTTCTCTCTCTCTCTTTGGGGCCCCTGGGTGGCTCAGTTGGTTAAGCATCTGACTCTTGATTTGGGCTCAGTGCATGATCTCATGGTTCATGAGTTCAAGCCCATGTCAGGCTCTGTGACGACAGTACAGAGCCTGCTTGAGATTTTCTCTCCTTCTCTCTACTCTTTCCCACTATGCATGCTTGCTCTCCCTCTCTCTCTCAAAATAAATAAACTTATTATATTAAAATTATTATTATATTATATTAAATTTTATTATATTAAAATTTTTAAAAATTTTTTTTCATTTTTGAGAGAGAGAGACAGAGCATGAGTGGGGGAGGGGCAGAGAGAGAGGGAGACACAGGATCCAAAACAGGCTCCAGGCTCCGAGCTGTCAGCACAGAGCCAGACGCAGGGCTCACAGACCACGAGATCATGACCTGAGCTAAGTCAGACGCTTAACCGACTGAGTCACCCAAGTGCCCCAACTTAAAAAAAAATATTTAAAAACTTAAAAAAATTAAAAAAAAAAAATTAAAATAAAAAGATTAAAATAAAAGGCTGGGTGGCTCAGTTGGTTAAGTGTCTGACTTCTTTCGGCTCACAGACTTTGGCTCAGCTCATGATCTCACGGTTAGTGAGTTTGAACCCCGCGTCGGGCTCTGTGCTGACAGCTCAGAGCCTGGAACCTGCTTTGGATTCTGTGTCTCCCTCTCTCTCTCTGCTCCTCCCCTACTCACGCTCTGTCCCTCCTTCAAAAATAAACATTAAAAAAAATTTTTTTAAACAAGATTCTGTCTCCTTCTGTCCCTCTCCCCTGCTTACTCTCTCTCTCCCTTTAAAATTAAAAAAAAAAAAACAAAAAACAAAAAACTTTAAGAAGTGAAAAGGGCACAGTTTATAACTACAACAGAACAGGAAGACTGACCATCTGCAGTCCTTGGTGTTTCTCAACCCCATGGAATGCCCCTATCCCCAGAATCAAGCCCAGCTTTCTTTCTTTTTTTTTCTTTTAAATGTTTATTTTTGTTTGAGAGAGAGGGCACGCTCCAGCGGGCTCTGACAGCAGAAAGCCCGACTTGGGGCTCAAACTCACAAACTGAGATCATGACCTGAGCCGAAGTCAGACAATTAACCGACTGAGCCACCCACGTGCCCCCAAACCCAGCTTTCTTACCCTGCCCTCAGGGAAATGCCAGAGTCCAGTGAACAAAACCCACCGCTCCATGAAGTTTACATTTCCACAGGGGAAGGGGGAAAGACGAATAATAAGATAATACAAAATCAAGTAATGATAGTAATTATTATTTTTAAGTGACTTATCTGGCATATTGGGGGTGTGGAAGTCTAATGAAAAATGAAAAGGTAGAGCAGAAAATGGGGATGGGGGCAAGTTGCAGCCTCCTCTAAATCAAAGTGAATGGAAACAACTGAACCACAACTGTTAGTTACATCCTTACATAGCCAGGGGTGGGGGGTGGGCAGGGGAGGGAGATTACCATTAGTTCTAGAACGGAGTAATTTGGGAAGAACTCTTGAGGAGTATCCTCTCCAAAACGAAAACTTTATTTAGTATTTGTACTGTTTGTATTGATAGTGGTTTTTTTTTGTTTTTTTTTGTTTTTTTGGTTTGTTTTTGGAGATATTCTCTTAAGTTGTCAGATACAGCAAGTAGATAGTTATATTTATTTTGATAGGAACCTAGATTTCAGGATTGGTGAAAGAGAAAGCCAATTGTAGACTCAAAAATTTGAGTAGGAGCAATGTATTGTTAGAACTGAATTGAACATATCAATACACAGTCATGCCTTTGTAAAACACTTTATTAAAAATATATTTCTCTTTTTGTAAGTTTTTATCTTGAGAGAGTGCACACGTGTGTGCACATGTGCAAGAGCGGGGGGAGGGGAAGAGAGAGGGAGAGAGAGAATCCCAAGCAGGGTCTGGGCTGTCAGCATGACGCCTGATGTGAGCTCGAGCCCACAAACTGTGAGATCTTGATCTGAGCCCAAATCAAGGGTAGGATGCTTAACTGACCGAGCCGGCAGGGGCCCCCAAATTTCTTTCTTTTCTGGCTTTTTCCCCATCAAAATGGCCCAGTAGCAATGTTACCCCATAATGCACACTAATGCCTGCATTATGGTTTTTAATGCTATTTTTCTCCCCAAAGGAGCCAGGGTTTCTTGGAACAATGTCTGATTTCATGTCTGGTCTGGGGCAGAAGAGTATGAGGCAATCTCAGAACACTTATCACCTTGTTGGGCCAGATTTCTTCTGGCTTTAAATAACTAGGTCGTTTGAAATCTAAAAGGGCCGCCACCAGCCAAAGTTGGGACAGTGTGAGCATCAGAATGAGAATATTGGCTGACATCAGTTGGCAGAGTTGAAATGTCATGAGTCCATAATAACACATAAAAAAAGCAAAGCTAATACAGTGAATTCTCAAAAAAAGATGAATAGAATGCATTTCAGTTGAGTCTTGTTATGTAGTCATGTTGGGCTTATTGACTCACCATATCAATGAAGAATACTAGTAAATGTAAATACCTCAGTCAGAAGGCATTTTTCTCCAACACCACCAATCCCTGGCCCAAGCCACAACTCTCTTCTGCCTGGACATCTGCAACAGCCTCTTCACTGGCTGCTCTCCATTTCCAGTCCTCCATCTTGCCTGTTTCCTGTCCTGCCAGGGATTCCCAGTGACATGCCTTTATTTTCCTTTTACAGAGGCTTTGTAGATTCAGTTTGTCTAGCCTCTTCCCTATCTTTTATATGTGTTATGTATATATATAATATACATATCCTCTATGTATAATATATATGTGTATACTTTTTCTTATTTTCTATATGCCTCATTTTATTCTTAGGCTCTCTGTGGGTGCAGAGCTCTTAGTTTCCTTTGAATCTGGTCTGAATTGATTGATCCCTTCCAGGAACTTTTGCAAAGCTTCTGGAGCCCTCTTGGAAGGGGACCTCATTAAGTTCACGGGTGTCTGGCGCCACCTTGTGTTGAGTTCTGGAAAAATTTCTTCTTGTGTTCCCACTCAGCCAACCGCCTAGAGTTTCCTGGATTGAGAAAGGAAAACTCAGACAAGTTTCCCAGAATGAGAACTCAGTTACAAAACTTCATGGGCTTGGCCTCTAACAAACCTCCGCTGTCATTAGTTGATTCAGAATATAGTGGACGCCATCTCCTCACTGGGGCTCTGTCTCCGGCATGTCATTAGGGGCTTCTCTCTGCCCATGTGGCATTCCCTTCCCTACTTGGGTGTCCCTCTTTCTTCTATGCTGTCCTTCCCTATCTCTTAAAAAAAAGAGATTTTTGTTTTGTTTTGTTTTGTTTTGTTTTTGTTTCTTCTTCTGTGTGTCCTGTTTCTAGCCTATCCCTAAATTAGACTGACTTTCTTAAGTGTTCCTCAGGCCATTGTTCATGAGCTCATGTTATTTTTAAAATGTTTTAATGTTAATTTTATATTGAGAGAGAAAGAGAGAGACAGAGACAGAGAGAGAGACAGAGTGCGAGTAGGGGAAGGGCAGAGAGAAAGGGAGACACAGAATCTGAAGCAGGCTCCAGGCTCCGGGCTGACAGCACAGAGCCCAACACTGAACTCATGGACTGTGAGGTCATGACCTGAGCCGAAGTTGGACGCTTAACCGATTGAGCAACCCAGGCGCCCCCGTGAGGCCATGTTAAACTACTGTGACACCTAGTCTGTGAAATTTGAAACTGGCATACAAGAATTGACCCCAAATTACAGTTTGTCTTGTGGGTTCCAGGGACCTTCAAGTCCTGGAAAACCCACTCTTGCCTGAACTGGGAGCATGTACATGTGAGAGCAGGATGCTCCCAAAAGGAAGATGCAGGCCTTCCTGCCTCCCTGTGAGAGGTTGCAAGCCCAGGAGAGGTTGTAAAACCCGGTTAAGGACCATGGAGGAAAAACTGAGCAGTAACCTTCTTGGGTACCTGCAAAAAAGTCCCAAGAGCAAAAACACAAATCCTCTTACTGTGGAGGAGATACTTGTCCCTGGTCCCTCCATTGGACTCCCTTGTGGAAATTTATAATGACTACTTTAAAAATCCTGGCACAAACCTCAATAACATCTACACTTTGCTCCTGTCCTTTAGACCAGTCATCTATGAAGTGGCCCCAAGTCTCCACATTTCCTGGAGATGCCTCAGTGTAAGATTAAGTCTATAAACATCATCTTTGGTTTCTAGCCTTAGGAAATCATCCCCCAGAACTAGGACCCTCTGAGGTCATCCCACCTACATTAACAAGGCTGAAGGGCCTTCCCAGGTGAGGCTCATGTCATGAAGTTAACTCTCCCTCTCCACTCTCTCACCTTCACGTCTGAGTTTTGCAATTGGAAATAGATAAAAATGGAATAGCGCCCTCTCCTCAGATTAAGCCTAGATTGTGGAGGATTGCCAATGGGGTGAAGAATTACTGTATTTTAAGTGAAGAGTTTTAAGTTAGCAGATAGATGGCAGCAAGTAGATGCTATAAATTTAAATATGGGTGACTGTAAGCAGTTCAGTTTTAAATTATGAGATAAGCTGTTTGTCAGATATAAGGATTTGCCTCCTTTCTTCCTTTCCCTCCTCCTCATCTTTTTCCTTCTTCCTTTCCTCCCTCTTTCCCTCCTTCCCTTTCTTTCTTTTATTCCTTTTTCTAACAAAGTTTTAAACTCTGCAGAAGAAGCTTAATTTGGGGTTAGCAAAGACAAGCTGCAAATTGAAGAACTGATAGGCAACAGCTGGATCTGAGGGATGGTTCTAACCCTGCTGCCTAAAAGCAAAAAACCTAGGTTCTGGAGACATGTATGGTATCAGCAGGGTGTATGCCAGAAGTGGGGCCGGTTCTTTCCTTTGGCTAATGATTCATTTAAAAAAATCACCCCTCCCCCCAAAAAAAACACATTTATTCCAAAATCATTTTTTTAAATTAAATACCATTCAAAACTTGAAAGAGGAATCAACAATATTGATAACTGAAACCAGATAATCAATCTTTTTATCCTAAATTCAAAGAATTTGTGATTCACTTGAAGTCCCTCCTACAGATTACAAAGTCAGGAATCTGGGGCATGACATATTTGATTCTGGGCAGAATTTTGATGTCTCCTCTAACATTAACTAGTTAATGTCCTATGGAGCAGTGTGCTATAATTTCTTTTTTTAATGATTTTAATTTTATTTTTTTAGAGACAGCATGCAAGTGGGGGAGAGGGGAACAGGGGGAGAGGATGAGAGAATCTTAAGTAGGCTCCACAGGGCCTGATGAGGGGCTCCATCCTGGGGTCATGACCTGAGCCGAAATCAAGAGTAGAATACTCAACCAGCTGAGCCACCCAGGCGCCCCTGTGGTATCATTTCTAAACAGTGATATCTTTTATGAATGGGTTCTATGAGAATCTACACAATCTGGAAATTTTATTAATTTGTAAAAAGTTTCCACTTAAACTTTTTGAGAATGGTTTAAAGGTGAAATAATCTGTTGTTTCAGTCATCAAAAAATTGTGATATAATTTGATATATCTGGCTATGTATTTTTTAATTGAAACTTTATTGAACTATATCTAGTTGTATTTCATGACGTTCTTATTTGGCTTTGGCAAATTTGGATTTTGTATAGAATGAAGGTAATTGGTAACTGTGTTTTCCAAAGACTTTGGAGAATTTGGAGTTCTACTCTATGTTGATTAATAATTCAAATAAGGACAATAATAATGTATATGAAATAAAGTCTGAATTTTGATCCATAAGTCAAAAAGGATTTCAGGTAAAATCTCAAGATTCTGCATTTACAGGTACTGTTCTTGGATAATCATAAAGAACTCGATCCTTTTGCGAGAAAATTAAAAGCTTTGACTAGTTCTGGGCTTAAGACACCGCTAATTGGTTTTGATTCTTCACTGCAAACCTTGAGGTAACAATACATAACACCGTGTATTAGGTTGGTAAGGGAACGTTGAACATTATAAAAGAAGTGAGAGCTTGTAGCTCATAAAAGGAGCAAGATAAATTAAAAAGCTTAGGAGATTAGAACAGGACTTTACAAGAAAAGAAAAAGAAACAACAAAATGTGTGAAAATAATGTAGATTGGATAGGTTAGTTAACAGGAGGCAGAATTGGTTCTTTCAGCCAGAAATCATGTGTACCAGTCTTGATATTATCCCTATGGGGTAAGCCATTGTAGATGGACAGACAATGGTGAAATGCAATCATTGTGCAGAATTCTGGCTACTACACTGCTAGAGGTGTCTCCATCATCTTGTGTTACAGAGGACATTCTTTCTCCTTGTGGCTACCAGTCTCCACCTACTAAGAGCTTTGGTCTGTGGGCTAATCTAATGCTAGGGCTCTCAGATTGAAAATGAAGGAAAATGGGGGCGCCTGGGTGGCCCATTTGGTTGGGTGTCTGACTTCAGCTTGGGTCATGGTCTTGCGGTTCATGGGTTTGAGCCCCACGTCAGCCTCTGTGCTGGCAGCTTGGAGCCTGAAGCCTTCTTTGGATTCTGTGTCTCCCTCTCTTTCTGCCCTTCCCCTGCTCGTGCTCTGTCTCTCTCTCTCTCTCAAAAATAGATAAACATTAAAAAAAAAAAGAGAGAGAAAATGAAGGAAAATGGTTGCATCAAAGCTCTATGCCAGGACTCACAAAGCCAAATAGAGTGAGAGATTATAAATGACTCTAGAGCAAACATTTTTTTTTGTTTTTTGCAAATCTTTAGTGGAATGTGGCCTAAAAACAAGCAAAAAAATAAGCATTAGAAAAGTTGAACTTTATTAGGTAATTTGATAATTTACATTAATGTTGTAAAGTTATTTTAGAATTATTTTCTTTTCAAAGAAAATAAGCAATTATATTAATTTTTTTAGGAATCTAGACTTTTTTTTAGCATAAAAGAAAGGATATACAATTGTAGAATAAAGGATTTGAGTAGGAATACTTTATTGTTAGAACTGAGCTGGAAAAATCAATATGAACTCATGCTTTTAAAAGAATAAAAATAGTAAACTAAAAATACACCCTTTTGTCTCTTTGTCTGAAGTGGCCAGGGAGACATGTCACCCAACAATGCATCTCAGCTTCCACATTCTGGTCTGTAGTTCTCTTTTCCCTCCAAAACACCTTGGGAGAAATGGCGGATTCTGTACTTTGAAAGTTCAAGGTGAACCTGAACAACTGAACAACAAGACCAGGAAGCAGGAGAGTTTAAATAAATTAATGGAATCAAAAGGACATTGGAGCCAATCTAAAAGGGGCTTCCACTGGCAAAGTTAAGACAACTTGAACATCAGAAATAAGAGTGTCGGCTTACTGTCATAGAGCAAGCCAAGTTGACATAGGGTAAATCTGAGAAGCCATGAGTCTAAAATGGTATGCAGAGTGCATTTAAATAATGGAGTCTAAGAGAAGATTAAAAAAGTGTATTATGTTGGTATTACTGTCTTCTCTATTGCATAGATGAAGTAAACAGAAATGCATACACAAGAATACCTCAGTTAGAAAGAATTTTATGTTTCAAGGACAACATAAGTGGATTGACCCTGCCAATTGAAACCCTGAGTCAGACAAGGCCACATAAAATATCAAACTCCAATTAAAGTATCTTTGATTATACTCATGTATTAAAAAGACCCATAAGATTAATGCTTTTAGGAGTTGAGGTTTAATGGATCCTGTCCTTCCAAACTTCCTGAGTCTGCCTCTTCTGGCCAGCTCCTGGCACTGTCTGGGGACAAGCCAGGAAAGAGGAATTGTGTCATTTCGGTGATTCCATGCAAGAGGTAAATGCTCTGGTATTTGCGATGTAAAAATGAACAGTAAAATTTGGCTAATATTTAAAAATTATAATATTTTTTTACTTAGAACACATTAAACAGCAAATAAAAACCACTAGGACAAGCATAGAAAAATATCACAGAAGAAAGCAAAAAGCTTCTTATGTGCCTTTAATGACTTTTTTCTGCTTCAGGCACCAGGAGACCCACAAACTATGTATTTGGTCCTACTTATAGTCAATGGGCTTAGCCAATGAAAGAGACAGAGGAAGGAAGAATAATTACACGAGTCCAGGGTCTAAGAAACTGGAAGAATGACAGAGGGAAGGTGGAATGGCCTGTGCTTGGGGCAGGGATGATGAGTTTGTTTTGGGATTAGGTTTGGGGTGCCATGTGTCCAGGAGGCAGTGAGAGCAGCAGTCACAGGACACAGAGCCCATCCCTGCAGCGGGAGGGGCTGTCTGTGTACAGGGAGGTTAAGAGGTGTGAGCAGAGAACTGAGGTGGTCAGTTCGTTCTCTCTATCTTTGTAGTTTTCTAGAAGTTGAGGGAGGTGAACTGTAAGGAGAGGGTGGTTGTCAGCATCCTGTGCTGTGGAGAGAAGAGGCCAATGGGTCTGGCAGGAGGGCTGTGTTAAATGTGGGGGTTGAAGGCCCCACTGCCTGGAACTCTGAAGGGAGCTGGAAAGAGTAGAAGAGGCAGCCCATTCCTTCCAAAAGCATGGGTACAGGAGGAAAGAATCAAGGAGAGCAAGAGCGGCTGGAGTAGCAGATCCCAGAATGCTAGAGTCACTTGGGGGAATGTTAAAAAGGACAGATGCGGGGTCCTTGGATGACTTGAAGAAGGATTTCCTGGGGAAGGTTGGAGGGGTGGGGGAGGACGGGAGGTTGCTAATCTGCTGTTCAGTACACAAGCAAACAACAACAAAGTAAAGGGAAAACAAAAGACTGTAACTATTGAGAAGGTGCCTAGGATTCAGAAACACTAAACTGGAGCCTGCTCCTGTTTAGAGATACATTTTTGTCCTGATGATGTAGCTGGTTCCTTGCTGTATGACCTTGGACACAGGGGTTTGGGGATTGGCCTAGTGCTACAGGCCTGGAGTGCCCAGACTACCCAAAGCTGATGGGATTGAAATGAGTATGCCAGGCCTTGCAGGTCAGGGGAGCCAAGCATCTGGAATAGGGCAGCTGTAGAGAAAGGCCAGATCACAGGAGCAGGTGCTTGGGGGTATGTGACATCTACCTTATTCCAAGCCTTAACCTACACAAGTGTGCATATATATCCCCTGAAGGCAGAGCTGGAGGCATCTGGACTGCTTGCCAGGGTGGGGGCTGTTCTGGACAGTTGGGGTACCCTCCAATAAGACATATCTGGGAGCCTTGATTGTGGCCAAACTCCTAGACCCCATCAGGCAGTCCAAATGGGTCAGACTGTTGCAAGTTTAAGGCTGCTGCCTCTGATAGATGTTCGGGGGTGGGATCCCTCCACGCAGGAGTCTGCGCAGGTGGTTTGGGGCTTGTCTGGGCTCCATACGCCTGGAGGGCCCTGGCTGCGCTGGGTGGGCTGATGGGTTGTGTACTGCGCATGCGGGAGCTGCACAGGTGCAGGAAGGCAGGCACCGGAAACATGGCAGCTGTAGAGAGAAGCTGAGTTACCTGATGGAGCTACTGGGGTTACCTGGCATCTGCCTAATTCCAAGCCTCAGCCTACGGAAATGCACATATTCCCCTGAAAGAGAAGCTGGAGGAGGCTAGAGTGCTTGACCAGGCTGCCCGAGGTACCATTCCCTGAAAGACATCTGGGAGCCTTGATGACTGGTAAGCCGGGGACCTTAGCAGGCAGCCAGTCCAAATGGGGACTGGCTGTTGTTCCTTTAAAGCAGCTGCCCCAGAGAAGTTTTGCGGAGTTGGGCTCCCTTTACCCTGGTTTGGGACCGACCTGAGCTCCACAGGCCTCGAGGGGCGGGGCTGCTCTGGGCAAGCTGACCGGTGCTTACTGGGCATGTGTGAGCCGTGCGCGTCAGGGGAGTCCTGGTACAGGGCAAGTGTCGCGTAGGCCCAGTCAAGGTTGCTGGGGGCTGTGGAGGGTACAAGGCTCCAAGCTCCCCTGGGAACAGAGCTGGAGGCTTGTGGGCTTCCTTGCCACGGTGGGGCCACGTGGGAAGGTCAGATTAATCTCCAATAAGAGACACTTGGGGGGCCTTAAATGCCGGAAGAGTCGAGGACACTGTCAGGCAGCTGGTCCGAGCAGGGACTGGCAGTCCTCAGTTTCAAATGGCGCCTCAGAAATATCTTCAGGCTGTGGGCTGTCTACACCCTGAAGCCATTTAGTTGGTGGGGTCCTGCTGGAGACCCACGGGTCTAGGGGTGCCCCCTTCAAGTGCTGGGTCTGCTAACAAGGTGCCGTTTGTGGTCTGTGATTGTGCATGCGCGGACAGGACGGGGGAGCCAGGTCCTGGGACAGAACAACGTTAGGTGAGGCTGGCTTACAGGACAGGATTTGGGGGACTACTTGGCATCTGCCAAATTCCAGGCCTTCACCTGCACAAATGTGCATAATTCCCCCCTGGGGGTGGAGCTGGAGGCATGTGGACTGTTTTGCCTGTGGGGGGGGGGTGGTGGCGCACATGGGCTGCTCGGGTACCCTCCGGTGACAGACACCTGCTTGCTGGAGAAACCCAGAACAACATCAGGTAGCCATTCCAAGTGGGGACTGACTGTCACTGGTATAAAGCTACCACCTAGGAAAGATTTTCAGGGAGTGTGCACTCTCCACATCAGGGGCCATGTAGGTTTTTGGGACTGGGCTGAACCCAAAAGGTCCGGAGTGCCTTTGTGGGCAAAGGCTGCCTGGCACAATGCAGGCTGTGCATTTGCCAGCAGTGCAGGTCAGAGAAGCCAGGGACCTGCAACCAGGCAGCTATGGGAGAGACTGGGTCACAGAAGCAGGCCACTGGGGTTACCTGGCATCTTGCCTAATTCCAAGCCCTAAATGGCACAAATGCCCATATTCCCCCTGAAGGCAGAGCTGGGGGCATCTGGACTGCCTTGCAAGGGTAGGGCTGCACTGGACCTTTGGGGTGCCCTCCAACATGAGACACCTGGGAGCCTTGATTGCAGGTGAACATTGGGACCCCAGGGTAAATGGGATCCTTGGGGGTCCTGTTGCTCTGACTCTGTACGGTTGGAGAATGTCTCTCGCTTTCCATGGTGCAGCCTTCCTTTACTCCCTATTGCCTAGACAGAGGCCCAGTGTCTTCTTGTCCCTCCCAGAGGAGCAGACACCTCTCCGTGAGAACTGATGTGGGGTGCACTAGCTCAACATCCTGGAGAACCCCACTGCCAGAGGCAGTGAGAGCAGAGGGACCAGTAGCACTGCTTTGGCTTCAGACTCCCTGGGTTTGAATTATGACTCTTATCACTTAATAGCTGTGTGATCTTGGGCAAGTTACTTAACCTCTCTGAGCTTCAGTTACTCATCTGGAAAATGGAGCTAACATTACCTCCCCAATCATGGTGGGTAGATAGTAAATGAGAAAATATATGTAAAATTTTTAGTGCAATGTCTGGTGGATAGTTGGTACTCCGTGATTCCAGTCAGCTGAACTTCTTGCTGATTGGCCAGTTGCTCTGCTCTCAAAGAAGGTGTGTATGGCTGCTGAGGCCTGAGGGGTGTGACTCCATGGGCTGATTCTATGTCAAGCAGATGTGGTTCCTGAGGCATCCATGTTGCCTCTCTGGGTCTGGACTCTCTACCTGCTCCAGTGGGAGTGCTCAGGCCCCTCTTCTTGTCTTTCTTACCCTGTTTGTTGGAGCTTCAAGGCTTGGGCTGATCAGCCAGGCTGAGCCAGGCTGGGCTGATGGTGCAGCTGCAGGAAAGAATAGGAGCCTGGTGAGAGCATTGGAGGCTCAGAGCCTTCCGAGCTTGTTGGAGTAGCCAGCCGACCTATGTGGTATCAGCGTCTGCATCTGAGATTTTACCTGAAAGTTCTGAGTCACCTCTGAAGTTCCTTATTGTGCGTGGGAGGGCTTGGGGGAGCTTCTGGCACTGTGTTTCTCCAGAATGTGGAACAGCCTGTCCTATATCAGCTGTCATGGAGAGGCGTCCGCTCTTCTGAGCAGGCAGGACAAGAGAGGGAGGGATTTCTGCCAAAGCCAGTAATAAGCAAGTGCCTCCCATCACTAAGGCAAAATGTAGTTACTTGTAGAAATGGGCTTGTCTGCTATATTGCTGAACTGAGGTGACTTGGGCTGGGATATACAACCTGCTTGTCTAGTAGCTCAGCAGTGTCTGAGGCATGACTTGAAGAAATATAATCAAGTTGGCAGAGTGAGCACACAAACCCTCTCTGTAACCTCCTCCAAACACAGAGGACTCTCTATCTTTCTCTGTCTCTCTCTCTCTCTCTGTCTCTCTCTCTCTCACACACACACACACACACACACATGCATGCACGCACACACTTGGTCTTTGTGGACCAATAGTGAAGAATAAATCTATGGAGTAAGCTGATGAAGTGTAGCCCAAGTGTATAAGGAACTGGGTATACATAGGTTGGGCTTCAAAGCTCATGTGGGAATGGAAATGAGTGTACCTCACACTTGGCAGGAGAGTGGACCTGTGCTCACTGCATGGGTCTGGGGCTGGTTGTCTTGTCTACTTAGTGAATGGTGACTGAAAACACTCCAGAAATGTGCTATTGCCCAGGGTGCAGGAAGAAAAAGGGACATCTTTGTTAAAAAATGAGAACTGGCTGGTTCTGCACAGGAGTGTGGCACCAGGAATTTTGTTGGCTGAGAGCAAACACTTGAAACTCCAGAACATAAGACCTGGTCCCAGGTGTGCAAACTGGGAAGAATGGGCTAAGGCAGCTGCAAAAGTACCTACCGTGGAATGACTTGTTCGAGGAAAACACTCCCATGCAGAATGAGCTATAGAAGAAAAATGACAAAGGACATGATGGAATCCATTATGAGGCATATTTCACAGACTCAGCAAACAGAAAAATTCATAACACAAGAGATGGAATTAATCGCTTTGAAAATCTACTGACTCATGGAGTGTCCCCCACCCTCTTTTAAAATTTATCTAGTGGGGGCAGTTTTTTTCCTTGTCAATCGATGACATTTTTGGTCACTCTTCGGTGATAGAAAGCTCTATCGTTACTTTAATTCAATCACTTTAATTCAGTTCATAACTAAAATCACCTATTCCCAGATAGTAATAAAAACTTTGAACATATATGAGGGTGAAACCTTCTTTTGTCTTTAGCAGGTGGGGTCCCTTACTTCAGGGAAGTATGTGGTCTGTTTCCATCTCTCTTTTTTTACTTCTTCCTCCTTCTCCTGCTGCCATTGTGGGCCTGTCTGATACTGGATTTCAAGAAGGGGCTCAGGGAAGGGTTTACATGATTGGAACAGTTGAAAGCTGGGTTTGATTCCCTGGGACTGGCTGAGGTTTAAAGCTAAACTCTTTCTCTATGGGCACTTTTGTGAGCTCTTTGTAAGCTTTTCTGTTGAAGTTTTCAGATTGTAACTCCATGATGTAGGCAATTAATTTTATTTTTCCAGCTTTAGATGGTTACTTTTATATGTCAACTTGACTGGGCCATGGGAGTGCCCAGATATTTGGATAGGCATTATTCTGGGTGTGTCCGTGAAGGTTTTTCTGAGTGAGATTAACGTTTGAATTGGTAGACTGAGTAAAGCAGATTGGCATCCCCAATGTGGGTGAGCCTCATCCAATCCAGTGAAGGCCTAAATAGAATAAGAAGGCTGAGTAAGAAAGAATTCTCTCTCTGCCTGTTTTCAAGCAGAGATAACAGTTTTCTCTTGCCTTCAGACTCAGACTGGAATTTACACCAGTGCTGTCCTGGGTGTCCAGTTTGCCAAGTACAGATCTTGGGACTTCTTAGTCTCCATAATCACATGAGCCAATTCCTTATTATGTATCTATTCACCCATCTATCTCCCAGACCAATACAGATTTTGATAGAGTGGTTCTAGAAGAAAAGAATTTTAAGGATGAGTTTTCTGAATTGGTTCTGGGGTTTCTGGAATTGGTTCTCTAATCTGATTAGATTTAAAGATGCTAATGACTTTATTTCCTCTAGTAAAGAGAACACTGATAATTCATGGCATAGTTGGCAATAAAGATATACAAAATATCTTTATTGGATGCTCTTAATCATCCACTAATCAAGGAACTGGGTAACTGTGTATATAATACTTTCTAACATTTTTTGAAAAATAACAAATCTAATGAGATTGGCTGGTTGCTTCTAATGTTGCTGGACAAAGTGGCAAAAGAAAAGGATGAACTCAGGGATTTGAATCCCCAGCTCAAATGCCACGTAAATCACCTGAAAACTTCTATGTGTGCCATGAAGGAGACTCTTATCTACTATAGCTGAAGAGTTGAAATTGCTGAAAATCAAATGCAGAATATTACCCTGCAATTGGCTGAATTATAATGTAAATTGAACTCCCAGCCTTGCAGGGTATTAAAGTGAGGGCATACTGGGAAAGAATGGGATCCTGTAAGTTGGGTTGGAGGTGTGTGGGATGAAGTCCCTGATGAAGCTGGGGAATTTGAGCCCCTAAATTATTTTTTGAAAAATTAAAAAAAATGTTTATTTATTTTTGAGAGAGAGAGAGACAGAGAGAGAGACAGAGACAGAGCTTGAGAGTGAGCGAGCAGGTGCGCACGCACAGGGAGGGGCAGAGAGAGAGGGAGACACCGAATCCAAAGCAGGTTCCAGGATCTGAGCTGTCAGCACAGAGCCCAGTGCTGGGCTGGAACTCACAAACTGCGAAATCATGACCTGAGCCGAAGTCAGACGCTTAATGGACTGAGCCGTCCAGGCACCCTGAGCCCCTAAATTTTGATGAATCTTTTTTGCCTGTGGAAGAGGCCTCCCTGCCCCCCAGTAGAAGCTGCCTTCCCACCTCTAGTGGTAGAGATTCCCTACTGAGAGAATTAACTTTGCCTTGTCTGAGGAAACTATAATGGCCTCCCCTCCCCTGAGGCAGTTGCCAGACAATGGTGACAATGGTGAGTTTCCTTAGGCCCCACCTCCACCTCCCTTCTTTGTGTCTAGACCTATAACTAGACTCAAATCCCACCAGTCCCTAAAGATGAGGTGCAAAGTGTGACCCATAAGGAGATGCACTATACTCCAAAAGAACTACTTGAGTTTTCTAATTTGTGTAGACAGAAATCTGGGGAATGTGTGTGGGAATGGAGGGTGTGAGGTAATAGTGGAAGGAACATTAATTTGGATCATGTGGGATTTATTGATACAGGTGCACTAAGCAGAGATACTGCATTTATGTTGCAGCTCAAGGAGTTAGGAAGGGCTGTAACTGTTTGGTTGACATAAACGGACCAAAAGGCGGCCCACAGTGAGCAAATTAGAAATGACTGACCTGTCTTGGCTTAACGTAAAGGGATTCAAAAGCTTGGGGAGATTAGAATGTTAGAGTGGATCTGTCATTTAAGATTTACTCACTCACACTGGGAAGGTACAGAAGACATACATTTTGCTGTAGAACTCTGTGATTGCTCTTCTCTGTAGACCAGGCCTAGTGAGAGCTGTAGTCATGAAATTGGGAAACCTAAATACAGTGGGAGTAATTGGATCTTGGGGTGGCAGGGGTGAAGTGGTGGTGCTCAACTGCCAAAGGCAAGGTGAGTGTGGTTACTGTAGTGGACAGCAGAGTCAAAGCAGCAATCAGAACAGTCCAACTCGTACTGACCTCTGGCATTGGCTATTTGCTCGTGGTATTCCTAGAAGTAGGTGGGAAGCCTACTAAATGTTTACTTGATCTGTATAAGAAAAGTTTTAAGTGAACAAGTTTAACCTGAATTATAAAAACAGAGTCACAGCTCCTCAATCAATTCCCAAATGTGAGCCAGTTTATAAACCCAGAACCCTGTGAATGAAGGGGAGGCTAGATCCCCTCTAGGAAGGACTTTGGTATACAACCAAAAATTTATACTACTCGTCTTCCTCCCAGCCTTCCCCAAAGGGAATTATAGCCTCTGGGAGGGCAACTGTGCACTGGAGAAAGGAAATAATCAGGGCTTTGGGGATTACTGGATACTGACTCTGAATTGACCCAGGATACTGGATACTGACTCTGAATTAACTCCAGGAGACCCAAAATGTCATTGTGTCCTACCAGTCAAGGGTAGGGAGTTATGGAGGTCATGTGACTAATGGAGGTTTAATTTAGATTTGACTCATAGTGGGCCCATTGGGTCCATGAACACATCCTGTGTTTATTTCCCTTGTTCTAGAATGCATAATTGGAATACATATACTTAGCAGCTGGCAGAATCCCCACACTGGTTCCATCATTGGTGGAATGGGGGCTATTAGGATGGGAAAGGCCAAGTAGAACTGTTCTTACTTAGGAAAACAGTAAATTAAAAGCAATACCAAGTACCTGGAGGGATTGCAGAGGTTAGTGCTACCATCAAGGACTTGAAAGATGCGGGGGTGGTGATTCCTTCTATAGCCCCATTTTACTCACCTATTTGACCTATTTGGAAGACAGATGGATCTTGGGGAATGACAGTGGATTATGGATTATCATAAGCTTAACCAGGTGGTAACTCCAGTTGCAGCTGCTGTACCAGAGGTGTTTTCATTGCTTTAGTAACTCAACCCATCCCCTGGTACCTGGTGTATAGCTGTTAATCTGCCCATTGCTTTTTTCTCAATACCTGTTAGTAAAGATCACCAAAGCAGTTTGTTTTTGCCTGACAAGGCCAGCAATACACCTTCACTATCCTACCTCAAGGGTATATCAACTTTCCAGCCCTGTGTCATAATTTAGTTCACAGAGATTTGTTTTCCCCTGTGACAGTTGTTTGTTATAAAGTTGAACCCTGATTCTCATGATGGGCTTATCGGTAGGATTTCTGATAGTGAGCATGGCCACCAGGACTGCCAAACTTTCTGGATTCACAGTGCTGGGGATCACTTAGCAACAGGGTCTGGTGGTACTGGATGAGGATGTCTTTGATCTTCTTCTTGGAAGCCTCATCCATGTACTTCTGATAATAGGCCACTGAGGCTTTGGAGGTGGATTATGTAAATCCATCTGGGCCATGTAACCACCACCCTTTACTTGGACTCAGATGTCTACTCTGGCAAAGTGCACCTTTTCCAGAAGCAGAACAAGGTCCAGTAGCTTGTATTGCAGTGTGTGAGACTATATCATCTCCAGGGGCTGTCCATTCAACTTGATGAGGCCATTGCTCCATTAGCAGTGCACCAGTGCTATGGCCATCTTCTTGCATCTAAAGACCTGCATGGACACTGTGGCTGTGAATGTAGAGAAGACCTCCTCACCGCTTAGTGCCACAACCAGGAAAGGAAGTTCATAGGGATCTTGACCACCTTTCTCTTCCACAAGATATTGCACTGGTCCATTACATTGATAACATGATGCTGATTGGATCTGGTGAACAAGAAGGAGCAACTACTCTAAATTTAGTGGTAAAATATGTATGTATTAGAGGGTGGTAAATAAATCTGATTAAAATTCAGGGGCCTTCTATCTCAGTGAAATTTCTAGGGGCCCAGTAGTACAGGGTCTGTTGAGATATCTTTTCCAAGGTGAAGGGTAAAATTGTTGCATCTGGCCTCTCCTACAACCATAATTGTGGCATAATGCCTAGCGGGCCTCTTTGTTTTTAAAAAAAAATTTTTTTTTAACGTTTATTCATTTTTGAGACAGAGAGAGACACAGCATGAATGGGGGAAGGCCAGAGAAAGAGGGAGACACAGAATCTGAAACAGGCTTCAGGCTCTGAGCTGTCAGCACAGAGCCCGACACGGAGCTCGAACTCACGGACCGCGAGATCATGACCTGAGCCGAAGTCGGACGCCCAACCGACTGAGCCACCCAGGCACCTCCCTAGTGGACCTCTTTGTATTTTGGAGGTAACATATTCTTCATAGAGTGTGTTACTCTAGCCCATTTACCAAGTGGCCCAAGAAGCTGCTAGTTATGAGTTGGGCCCAGATGAGAGACAGCTCTGCAACAGGTCCAGGCTGCTATGTGAGCCCCTCAGCTGCTTGGACCATATGCTTCAGCAGATCCAATGGGGCTTGCACTGTCAGTGGCAGGTAAGTATGCTGTTTGGAGCCTTGGGCATGCCCCTACAGGTGAATCGTTGCATAGGCCCTTAGGATTCTGTAGCAAAGCTCTGGCATCTTCAGCAGATAACTACATTCTTTTTGAGAAGGAGCTCTTGGCCTGCTCTGGGATTTAGTAGAGACAGAATGCTTAACCATGGGCAACAAAGTTACCATGTGACCTGAACTGTCAGTCACGAACTGGGCATCATTTGACACACCAAGCCATAAAGTTGGACACAACAGCACTCCATCATGAAATGGAAGTAGCATATACATGTGATTGGGCCTGAGCAGGCCCTAACGTCACAAGTGAGTTATATGAGGAAGTAGCCCAAGTGTCCATGATCCCCACTCTTGGAACATTGACTTCTCCCTTTTAGCCTGAACCTTTGGCCTTATGAGGAGTTTCCTGTGATCAGTTGACAGAGGAAGTGAAGACATGAGCCTGGTTTATAATTATGTAGGTACCATACAAAAATGGACAGCTGTGGCACTATTACTCCTCTCTGGGACATCCCTGATGGACAGTGGTGGAGGGAAACTCTCCCAGTGGGCAGAACTTTGAGCAATGTGCCTGGTGGTTCACTTTGCTTGGCAGGAGAAATGGCCAGATGTGCGATTATATGCTGATTTATGGGCTGTAGCCAATGGTTTGGCTGGATGGTCAGGGACTTGGAAGGAACATGATTGAAAAATTGGTGACAGGGGCATGTGGGTGGCTCAGTCGGTTAAGCACCTGACTTTGGTTCAGGTCATGATCTCACTATTTCGTGGGTTCAAGCCCCGCATCAGGCTCTCTGCTGTTAGCACGGAGCCTGCTTTGGATCCTCTCTCCCCCTCTGTCTCTGCCCCTCCCTTGCTTGTGCTCTCTCTCTCTCTCTTTCTCAAAAATAAATAAACTTTAAATAAAAAAAAAGAAAAATTGATGACAAAAAATTTGGGGGAAGAGCTCTGTGGTTAGATTCTTCTGAATGGACAAAAAACATGAAGATATTTGTGTCCCATTGAATGCTCAACAAAGGGTGCCTTTGGAAGAGGAGGATTTTTTTTTTTTTGAAGAGAAGGATTTTAATAATCAAGTTAATAGGATGATCCATTCTGTGGGTTCTGTTCTCTTTCCCCAGTCACTTCTGTCTTCACTCAATGGACTCATGTATGAGGTGGCCATGGTGGCAGAGATACAGGTTATGCATAGGCTCAATAACATGAGTTTCCACTCACCAAGTCCAGCCTTGCTGTGGCCACTGCTAGTGCCCAATTTTGCAGCAGAGATCAACATTGAGTCCCCAGATGGCACTATTCCCTGGGGTGGTTAGCTTGTGACCTGGTGGCAGGTTGATTATATTGGATCATTTTCATTATGAAAGGGGCAGAGCTTTTTTCTTACTGGAATAGACACTTATTCTGGATTTGGATTTGCCTTCCCTGTATACAGTGATTCTGCCAAAACCACCACCCATGGGCTTACAGAACACCTTATCTGCTATCATAATATTCCACACAGACAGAATTACTTCTGATCAAGGAACTTCACAGCAAAAGAAATGCCACAATGAACCCATGCTTATGTGGAATTCATTGATCTTACCATGTTTCCTACCATTTCAAAGCACATGGCTTGATGGAACTATGGAATGGTCTTTTAAAGACTCAGTTATGGTACCATCTAGATGGCAATACCTTTGCAAGGCTAGGACAGTGTTCTTCATAAGACTTTATGCTTTGAGTCAATATCCAGTATAAAGTAGTACCCTTCTTCCCATAGCCGAGGCTCACAGGTCCAAGAATCAAGAGATGGAAATGGCAGTGGCACCACTCATTATCACCTCTAGTGACCCACTTGCAAAATTTTTGGGCTTCCTGTTCTCATGACGTTATGCTCTGCTGGCCTAGAGGTCTTAGTTACAGCAGGAGGAAAGCCTCCACCAAGAGATAAAACAATGACTCTTGACCTGGAAGTTAAGCCTGCCACCTGGCTACTCTATAGTCCTCATGCCTCTGAATCAACAGGCAAAAAAAGGAGTTACTGTGATGCTGGGTGATTGATTTTGACTACCAGAGGAAATTACACTCCTACTCCACAGTGGAGGTAAGGAAATGTATGGAATATAGGAGATCCCTTAGGGTGTTTCCTATTGTTACCATGTGCTATGATTGAACTCAATGGAAAACCACAACAATCCAGTCCAGTCAGGACCACTAACAGTCCAGACCTTTTAGGAATGAGGGTTTGAGTCACCTCAGCAGGTAAAGAACAAAGCAAAGGAAATGGGTAGCGGAAGAAGGTAGTTGTAAATACCAGCTATGACCACATGACCAGATACAGCAATGAGGAGTCTATCACAATTATTCCTCCTTATTGTTATGAATGTTTATAGGTGTGTGAATATATAAAAGAAATATCTTTAATCTTCCCTCTCTTATTCCTTTATCATGCAACGTAAGATATACTGACCTTATATCATGTATATCAGTATTAAAATAATGTTAACCTTATATCCCATAGTATTTTAAGTTATGGGATATCAAAGAGAAGTAAACATTACTCAAGGACTTTATCTCTTCTGGGGAAAGAGTGTGGTTTTGTTTATATGCAGAATAGTTATATCATGTTGGATGGCATTATGACCTTTTATTATCTTTATTTGGAGATGAAGCATGTTTAAAATTTTTTTAATGTTTATTTATTTTGAGAGAAAGAGACAGAGAGAGGGAGAGCGTGAGCAGAGGAGGGGCGGAGAGAACGGGAGACACAGAATCTGAAGCAGGCTCCAGGTTCTGAGCTGTCAGCACAGAGCCTCACATGGGTCTTGAACTCACAAACCGTGAGATCATGACCTGAGCTGAAGTTGGATGCCCAATGGACTGAGCCATCCCGGCACCCCTGGAGATAAAGCATGTTTTAAGGAGAGGCATGTGAAAGCCAAATTGGCAAGGGGTGGACTTGTGATGGTTAATTTTGCATCAGCTTGACTGGGCCATGGGATACCCAGACATGTGGAAAAACATTGTTCTGGGTGTGTTTGTGAAGATGTTTCTGGATGAGATTAACATTTGATTAACTGGTGCAGTGAGTAAAGCAGATTGCCCTCTTCAAAGTATGTGAGCCTCATCTAATCCACTGAAGGCCTGAATAGAATAAGAAAGCTGAGTAAGAAAGAATTCTTTCTTCACTTGTCATCAAGCTGGAATATCAGTCTTCTGCCTTCAGACTGGGACTCAGACTGAAACTTGTACCATTGCTCTCCTGAGTCTCCAGTTTGCCAGTCTCCAGTCTGCAGATCTTGGGACTTTTCATCCTACATAATCATGTAAACTGATTCCTTATAATCTCTCTCTCTCTCTCTCTCATTCTGTTTTTCTGGAGAACCCGAACTAGTACACAGCTGTGTTTTCCTCCTTGGTGTCTGGTTTTCCCAGATGCTGCCATCTACTCAGCATTCGCAGGCCCTTGGCCTCCTCAAATTGATCCAGGCACCCATCCCCTTTATTCCCCAACAGCAAGGAGCACATATTGGGTTCTCTGCATGGAACCCTAAAGTTGGGATTTAGAGATAAACTGCTCCCCTTTCACCCTCCCCTGGGGGCAATGAAACTCGGAGCACTTCAGAGACATCTTCCTCACAAATCCTTTAAAATGTCCAACAACTCAACCCTTTTATATCCTGTCAATGGGTGAGTTATAATATTTGAATATTACTTTTAAGTTTAGCATCATGTTATATATTGAAGAGGTAAGGAGGGAATAGCATCTCTGCAAGGAGACCAGGGGATTATGAAACATGAATATTATGAAAAACACTGCTATTGGAAGTAAAAAAACTACAATAAATAGGATAAAGAACAGGCTAGAATAACTGATGAGAGACGAGTAAATCAAAAGATAGAAATTTCATATAATATACCATCAGAAGATAAAAATATGAAAAATATGCATAAGATGTTTAGTCACAGAAGGTAGTTGAGAAATTCCAACACACATCCAAGAAGAGTTCCTGAATGAGAAAACTAGTGAGAACGTAGGAGAGGGAATGGCTGAAGCATTTCTATAATTGCAATAAAATTCCAGTTTGAAAAGTACACAGATTGTGATGAAGGTAAAGTAGTAAAAAACAAACAATCTCTCCCAAGCAGCACCGTGCCCCACTGGGAACAGGAAAAGGAGATCAAGTATCAGTGAAGTTGTGAAACAGTGTTGCACCAGATTATATTCCTATCAAAGGAAACATCTGGGTTATAAGAGTCTCCTGCCTTCCTTGGTTCAGGGTAGGAGAATAGGGGACATGTGACTGGAGTCTCCATAACCTTCTACAATTTTCTTCTTTCTCTGTAAACTGATTAAACAAGTCTTTTTTTTTTTTTTCCATTGGGGAGGGGGAGAAGACTTTCTGCTGCTTCTCCTCCTTCTGTAGCTTGTGATGAACTTGAGGCACTTCTTATTTAGGGCTCAGACACATGGTACAGCACACAGTAGGGGCTCACTCCAGGAGGTTTTCTAAGTGTTGCAACCTGTCTCAGTGTTTGGGGCCCCACTGATTCAGGTCTTCTAGAAGAGGCAGTGAAGTTCTGTTAATATGTGGTGTGTCTCCTTCTAGATCCTTTTCTCTCTGAGATGGGATGATACATGCAGTATCACCAGTTATGGTTCTCCCACTCCATACTGCCTTTACTCTGGATCCCTCCTCCACTCAGGATTTAAGAAGGTAGATGGGAGATACTCGTTCTAAGGAAGCTGTCACAGTGGAATCAGATGAAATATGCCAAATTCTTGGATTTTAAGCTAGAAAGTTCTCATCTTAGTTATAAAATAGAAAAGATAGAGAAGATTATATATTGACAGTTTTCCCCCCTCCTCCCATCCCCAGACTAGATCAAGCTGAGGAGGAGGAAGAGGAAAGATGGGGAAGAAGTAACGAAAAAGTTAGGGTGTCTAAAAGGGAAGCCTTATGTGCCCTCCCCTGGAGGTTAGATATCATATATGAGGGGGTTATAGAACTCTTCAGATCAAGTTTGGGGACTCAGGGACTGAGGGGTCAGTGATAAACCTCCATTTGGAGATTTGGGGAACAGACACCTTCCCCTTAAAATGTGATGAAATAGGCCCCTAAATTTAAGAGCCAAGGTAAGGAAAGAAAACTGCATTGACTAAGTTGAAATATAAAATGCCTGACTTCTTCCAGGACAGACCATGATTACATTTTCTGCTATCAGGAGCAATGGAGACTCCAAATAAAGGTAAAATTGAATTTGGTAATGATAACAAAAAAAATGCCATATCACGTACAATGTGTATATATGTATGACTTGTCATGTATATTGTACATATTGTTACATACATATTGTTAACATATATACATGGCGCCGTTAGGTTATTTTCTCTCTTTCTCATTCATTCATTCATTTATTCCAAACACTGATGCGATGGCTATCTTTGCACATTTGTGTGAGTATGTGTAGGACTGATTTCTAAGTCACAGAGATGTGCAATGTAAAGATGGATTCCACTTATGCATTTGATTCAATTCCTCCATTTCTCTTTCTCAATGACCTGGCTTTATCCTGAGATGGGATGAAAGAGTTATGGCTTCAATATATGCCCACCCAACCCCCCCCCCCCCCCCCGCGCGGTTTGACAAGTTAAGATATTTAGCATTAAAGGTGGGTTTATCTATCACCAAAGGGGTGTTGAAAAGTGAATATTTGTTTCTCACTCAGTCCTCTTTCTGGGTATTAGTGAATATCTAGACCAGTGGCATTGTTCAGCTTTCGGAGCGGCTTTCCAAGCAACCCGCCAGAGCGGCTGCAGTTCCCAGAGAGGCCACTAGGTGTCATTGTAGGTTTTGGTTGCCGCCAACTGGCGGCTGCCGTTAATTTCGTTCGGTCTCCGTGGAGCCTCAGCGACCTCTCCCGCAAAATAACAAATGTCCTCCGTGGAGCAGGGCACTTTCTTCGGGAAGGACTCCAGGGAGCTCAGGAGTTTGCATACGAAGCCGAGGGAGCGAGGGGCTCTGATAATGATATTCAGCGTCTAACGGAGTCGCTCACAGGCAGAGCCGGGGTCTCCCAGATTTGATATATGAGATTATTATGGAGAGGTAATGCAGACCGACTGATGCTGTGCCCCGGATTGCGACGTGGGTTCCTGTGTGAATTGTGGGGCTTGGCGCAGCAGAGATGGTCGCTTCACAGCGCTGAAGAGAGGGCGGGGGGGGGGGGGGGAGGGTGCTATGGGGACAGCCAGGGACCCAGGACTGCCACGGAGTGCCAGGCATTCTCTCAGTTCGTTCTCAGCAGCCACGAATTGCTCCTCTTCCCCAGATGCAAGAGAAGACCAGACTCGGAGGAGCATTCCCCCTCAGTCCTGGGGGAAGTTGGGGAAGAGGGGCTGCCAAGTGGTTGCTATTCTGGATTGAAGAAGCTTGACTGAATCAGTATTAAACTTATGTGGGGTAGCTCTTCAATCTAGGACCTTATGCCGGGGCTAAGAGGAAGTGGAGGCGTGGGTTGGCACTCTGGAATGCGGTCTCAGTCGACCTCTAAGGACAATGGGTATAGGGCTGGTAGAAAGTTCTTGGGGGAACTGGTAGATCCCCCTAGAATGGTTTACCAATAAAATAGTCTTTATTCTCTCTTCCAGCCTGTGCCAGGCCTCTTTCATGATCCACTCTATTTAGACTGGAAGATTGATTTTTTGTTTTAAGAGTTTTACGTTTGAGCCTGATTACCAACTTGAAATAAAAACTCTATCCTCTTGCTTTAATGTTTCTAACTACCCTGGTGAGTTCATCTTCCTGCAGATCTAGGGGCACTAGCAGGGGTATTGCCTTCACTGCACCATATAGCCCTGCTACACTCCTCTAGGGCATTATACGATGAGGTACTATATACCTTATATCCCCATGGGGTCTTAGCATCCTCTTTCCAAATATATATGGCCTTAATTTGCATAACAAGAAGGGTCCCCCAAGGGCCCCAAGGTAATGAGCTATCCTTATCCAGTGGACCAAGAGGTAGTTGGTATAATTTGTTCAATTTTGGACTCACATTGGACCTAGTTACTTTTACTGTTGGCAGAAAGCTCCTTTGTATCTGTACATACTCAAAGTGAATCTGTAAATATTGAATTTTTATTTGCTAATTTCTGTGGATAGGCACATAGGCAATTACTCCATTTTCAAATGAGTGAATGCAGGGTTCTTAACTTCAGGACACTGTGGAATGAATGGTTGCCAGCCTGACAAGAAGGGTGAGTGGAGGGGTTGTGTGTGTCATGCTCACTCCCATTCTCTTATTTTCTTGTTCTCTCTCATTTCTTGGCCTCTGTACCTGAACCTGAGCACTCAGCCTGTTTTTGGGGCCTGGATGTTGGGTACCTTGCCTTGCTTAGTGTTCTCTGCTGCTACAATCTACAATGGGAGGGGCATTTAATATTACATTGGATAGAAGAGTCTTCATCTTGGGTCTGGGACAAAACACAGGTATCATGGCACTTTCTGTGTGATTGACACCATTAAATATGCTTCCAGGCCCTAGCAGTTGAGGGTAAGGAAGAGGGTGTGGGTGGTGGGGTTGTGGTGGGGATACTAGGGTTCCTGATTTAACCATTTTATGCCTAGTGTCATGTAGAAGGCAGCATAAATATGGTTCACTGATTGTCAGGCAGCCAGTTGGGTCATGGTATTCCCAAAGAGGTGAGAGGGTTAGAGAGTGCTGGTACACATGAATTATAGGCAAGAGAGAATTCTGATGGTCTGGGTCAAGCTCTGGAAAATATCTAAGACTCTTTCTCAGCATTCAGTACTGCCTAGGACTTGTAAACTGACCTCCATGTGAAGGGTCTGAATTCCAGAAGTGGATTGCTGGCCATTAGGGCAAAAGCATGGTGAAGCCAGGAGAGAGGTATACAGAAATGGTGAAAGAGATCCAAGAGGATCTGGTGGAGCAATGAGAATGTCCCCTCCACATGCCTGTTGTGTCCTCCCTGGGCCCTTGTGCATGTTGTTTGAAACTGGAACCATCAGTGTACACCCTCTTGGGCAAGTGATGAAAAAAACTCTCAGCCAGATCACACCCAGGACTCACATTTCTTTTGAAAGAATGTCAGACTCTTCAGTCTCTACCCATTGTCCTCAGACCCACCTTTTTGGGGTCTCTATGCCTCTTGGAAGACCCTTTCCTCTTAGTATCAACTCTAGTCTGGGATCTGGGCTTTTCTTGAGATGAGGGCTAAGCCAGAGCTTAAGTGGGAT
>NC_064810.1:123108860-123256980 GCF_023721935.1 Panthera uncia | reverse complement strand
AAGCCCAGAAATGGTATGGAGAGGACTAGAGTGGTGGTGAAATATGGCCCTTAGGCACTGTCCACATACAGTCAGCACGGGGATGTCATTGGTCATTTATTCCACTCTGGGCCTCTCATAGATAGGGACACAGAGGTGCAGAGACATGGTTATTCTGAACTCACTGAGGGGCCTCCTGGCCCTGGCTTCCTTGGGTGGTTTCATCACAGGTTATTGTTCAAGTGTCTGTCTTCCTGGGTCCAGGAAAATGGGAAAATGCATTATTATCTTATCACTGCCGGAAAACACCTTTTAACAGTTTCCCACAACTCTGAAGCCCCCAGGCAGGTCAGGGTCTTCAGAAGAGGTTCCCTAACAGTACAGCTGGGGCTCCCTCTGCTGCACAGTCAGCTTTTATTGGAACAAATGTCAGGTTGAGCTGCCTCTGTTTCCCTAGACTGATGAGTTCTTGGATATTAAAGAAGAAATGGCCCAGATTCACACTGGGCCCCCATGTCTCCTCCTCCATTCTCTCAGCTAAAAGAGTTCATCATCAAATCCTCTTTATTTTTGGCAGGGGGGAGGAAATTACTCTACCTTTTAAAACAATAATGATGGGACAGAATCATAACAGGGAGCATTTAACAAGTTCATTCAGCTCAGGCATAATGCCCTGCAAGTACCTGCTGAATCACACTAAACTATGGAAAAGTCCATTCTGAAAAACCCACAAATTTGATTAATGCATGTTTGATGTTCCAGTTTTATTCATCGGGGATAATATGTGGTATGGGTTGAATCTGCAGCAAAAAATTTTTTCTTTTTTTAAAAATAACAAATGACATCCTGTGGTCTCTTTTCCATTTTTATTTTTTAATTTTTTTACCACAAGTACAATACACACCGATAAAAAAGATGTACGTCGCATGTATCCGTGATAATAGCCATGGCAAAGGCAGTCTGAGGCATATTAACAACAGACTTATCTATGGAGCAGCACCTTATGTAAGATGCATTTTCCTCTAGAGCCAAGCAGCAAAGAATCCACCTATACAAGCAGATAAGTGGCCCCTGGGCTCACGTGCAGCCAGCGCCAGGCCCGTGGCAGGGGGAGTTTTCTCACCTACATAATTGACACAACAAGGGTATGATTTCTTCCATTTAGCACAACAGAAGCTAACATGTAAATTGGCACTTGATGCTCTGCAGTCTGGCTATACTAATGTCACCTATGGAGTCCAAGATAATTTTAGTGACATCTTTCTTTTCTCTGGGGGAAGAAGTGTGCTTTCTGCCAATGTCCATCTGACAAGCTTGGATAAACATTTGCATGGCAAGTGGAGACTGTATTTCAGGTTTACTTGAATTGAGTCATTCAAGATGTCTTTTATAACCACCCTGTACTCCAGCAGAGAAAGATATAGGGCTAAATAATGATAGAAAACTTGGTCAAAGGTGATGGAATAACCTTGAGTCCCTTCTTTCCCGGTGGTCATGGGCTTATTAAACTGTGGTAAGCATATGGGTCATCCAAGAAGGCCAGTAACCTTCATCTACGCAACTTGTTAGTGATGTGACACATTCATCTCCAGCCTCCCGCATCTAATCACAACCACCTCCTCTTCAGCCCCATGTCCTACATCACACTCAGCAGACCAGCAGCATTGTAACTATAGATTGGCTCTTCATTCTTCCATGCATGCCATCACTCAACAAGTGTTGATAGAACCCTTACCTAGGCTGCTATCTCCCTTCCCACTTCAGTTCTCTACTGCCTAGCCTTCTCTGGCTTCTCTGCCCTTTGTACCCAGCACCCCCCCCCCCTTTTTTTTCCTGCTGTTGGTTTTCTACCTATGCTCTCTCTAGCAGCCCTGCCTAGCTCACTTTCCAGATTCTGCATGAAGTCATCCTGCTGACCCTCCAACCCAGCCATCTCCAATGTTTGCTTGTTCCTTTTCCAGACCTCTAGGCCTGCTCAGGAGAGTCAAGGAGGTTGAGTCAACATCTCATCTTAGCTGGATATGCTAAGAATCACGTTGAACTTCTTTTCCTCTTGTGGCCCCTCCAGGGCATTTCCATGGAAGCACCTTTGAGCCTGAGCACCCCAAGACTTGGTCTGTTTCTGCTTCCTCATGACTCAGAGGGATCTTTGCCTCCAACTTTCATATTTCAATGACTGTGTCATTCTTTATCCTCCTTTGGCCTGATTCTCCCTCAGACTGTAGTCTTCATCTTCCATGCTGGAC
The DNA here is from genome assembly GCF_023721935.1 of Panthera uncia. Classification (NCBI taxonomy): domain Eukaryota; kingdom Metazoa; phylum Chordata; class Mammalia; order Carnivora; family Felidae; genus Panthera; species Panthera uncia. The sequence goes on along the minus strand of NC_064810.1, from coordinate 123,254,755 downwards.
TTTTTAAAGGAGTGGTCAGCATTTCTGCCTCCTTTTCTTTACCACTTGTATACCTCTAATCTCTTCACATTTAATTTCCACTCCTTCCATTTTGTAAAAACCAGTTTTTTTTTTTTTTTTTAAGGATACAGATGAGGACTGTGCCTGGACTCAGTGTCTTTTCCTCAGACCAGTGGCAGTGTTGGTCCTGTGTGATCACTATATCCTTCATATGGTAGATAGAATAATGACCTTCCAAAGATATCCATGTCCTAATCCCTGGAACCTGTGAATATGTTACCTTACATGGCACAAAGGACTTTGTAGATGTGATTAAGTTAAGGATCTTGCGATGAGGAGATTATCCTGGATTCTCTCGGTGGTCCCAATGTAATCACAAGGATCCTTATAAGGAGAAGAGGGAGACAGGAGAATCCAGTTCAGGGAAGGAGAGCCATAATAATGGAAAAAGAAGCCAGAGTAATGCTAGGTCATGAGCCAAGGAATGCTGGCAGCCTCTAGAAGCTGGAAAAGGCAAGGGATGGAGTGTTTTTATATAGTCTTCAAAAGGAAAACGGCTCTGCTGATAACCTTAATTTTAGCCCCATAAGACTCATTTCAGACTTCTGACCTCTAGGACTGTAAAAGAATAAATCTACATTGTTTTAAGTCACTAAGTTTGTGGCAATTTGTTATAGCAGCAATAAAAAACCAATGCACTTGTCAAAACTCTCTTCTCCCTAGATTGCCACATCTAAAGTGATGGAAACTACTTCTGCTGGTCCTTTTGAGTCTATTTCCTCTAAAATGGCATACCTTTAAGCCTCAACCCTCTTCTCTTGCTGTGCATTTAGCATTTTCGCAGTGAATATTTGTAGAATTAGTCTCTGTGTTTAATAATACCACTGTATTTGGCACATTTGGGGATAACTGCTTCACCAACACTCTCTTCTTAGAGAACCTTCCTTCACGCACAGCCCCTGCTACATAGACAGCAGGCTATCTGACCCTGCCCCAGTCATAGCTGATTGGCACAGGGATGTGCACCTCATCTAAGGGCAGCTCATTGATAAGCTTGCCTGGAGCACAAAAAGTGAGTTGGGCTGGTCAGATGCCATTCTGGGGAATCTAAGTGATACCAAGTAAGTGTTCAGTTTATGGTAGGCACTGGAGCAGAAAGACTGTGGTAGAATTTTGTCTGGGATGGCAGTAAAGGGGTACATGAAGTTTGGGAAAAGGGGCAACTCAGAGGTAATGGATTGGAGGACAGGAAGGGAGTGGAGGTAGTTAGAGAAGCTGAGGAGCCACTAACGGGAGAGAAGGAGAGTCTTGGAGTGGCCTTGGTTTCACCTTCCCTAGGCCTAGAAGTTTTCTGCATTCCTCTGAGATGCTTTGTGTCCTCATAGAAATCCTTCTTTTCTTGAGCTAGTTTGAATGGATTTCTGTTCCTAGCAACCAAAGATGCCCAACTAGAATGATCTGTATTTGTCCAGTTGTTCAAGCCAAAGACCTGGGGGTCTGCTTTGAATCTCCTTGCCTTTTCTGTTGTCCTAGAGCCTGAATACAAGAGAGAGGGAGAACCTGGGACAGACCCAGAGGGATACTAATATTTAAGGAGTGGAAGAAGAATCTTCAAAGGATGAGAAGGAGTAGTCAGAGAAGTAGGAGGAAAACTAGAAATGCATCCTTGAAGCATCCCTGAAGTGAAGGGAGAGGTTAGAACATTAAATGTCATTAGATCCTAAACCAAATTGCTTTTGTTTTGATGTCAGGAGCCCTCTGGGTGATGAGAAAGTAAATAGCTTTTTGTAAATCCAGTAACTCAAAACTAGGAGCTTGAAGAAGAGCATTTGAGTGAGAGAACACATAAGCAATCCTCTGGGGGAAGCCAAGGAGACTCATTTGTTAACACCAACTACAAAATATGTACAGGGACAGGAAATGAGTGATGGGGAATTTCAACTAGGTCTGACCTTGAGCTCCTCAAGGTCAGGGTATGTGTCTTTTTCACCAACCTATTTGCAGTGCCTGCCTGAGCTCCTGGCATTCATTCATTCATTGTTTCCACAAATGTTTACTGTACATTTGGGTGTGAGGAACATAGTAGGAATTCAGTTGGGCAAATTAAGCTGTTTTTACATCATGTTCTGAAAGCTGTGCATTAAAAAACTGCAGATTTTCCTGGCTGACAATTTTAACTCCCAGAATGCATGGGAGGAAGAGACAATTTGTGTAGAAGTAAAGATATTTTCTAATTGTCAGTGAAGGAATCCAGATTTTGAACACTTGTGTGATAATGAAAATATTTAATGAAAAATGTTGTTGGATGGATACATACAACTAAAATTTTAATACAGAGATACTCCTCACTAAAAATTTTATGGATAGGGTCCTCTCTGGTATTAAGTTGGATATGTCCCTGAATGAAGGGGAGTGCCCTGAATTTTCCAGGGCACCACTCTGAGGTCACAGTGATCCAGATGAATTACATTATCCCACCAAATGAGATTCAACATGGATCCTGGACAGCTTGGACTGTGGGAAACAAGCTCCCTTGCTCTGTGACTCACTTTGGAAAAAAGAGAAGAGGAATTATCATAAGATGTGGTCTTTTGGAGATTCTGGGAGCATAAGGACAGAAACCTTGTGGGCAGCCTGCTTAGGTTGGGTTGAAAACACACTGGAGTGATTTTGTGTCCATAGGAAGCCCTCCAGGTTGGCCGCAGCCTGGCTTTGTGACAGCTTATTAGGATGCAAAGCAGTAATGTAAGCTTGTTCATGGAGCTCATCTCACCTCTGTCCTCTCAACTCTGCCTAGGCCCATTCCTAAGTGTGAAAGTTCTGATTGTTATCTTGGTTACAGAATCCCATTCCTTGTCTGTTTTCTTTTGCCCTTATCCTCACATTTCTTTGAATGTCCTTTCATGGGACGCCTTGATCTGCTCCCAAAGAAATGCAATTATCAGAAATCAACCTCTCTCACCCATTTCTGCCCTAAGCAGCTTTTGCCCACTGGTGAATTTCACATTGTACTGAGAAAGTCAGCAACTAATACTAATAACAATAAAATATGTTTGTATTTTTTAGATGACTTTTTCCACTGGGGACTCCCTGGTGAGAGCCAGGCGCTGAGCAGAGTGAGTGTGTATATGAGCTGGAAATAGAGAGCAAGAAAGAGACCTGGCCGGCTGAAGCCTTTCCTTGACAGCTAATTTCCATTTTTTGGTATCAAGGGGTCTGTGCCAGTAATTGGCATGCAGATTGTGTCTGATGGGCCTGTTATACAGAATAAAGGAATCTGCTAGTTAGAATAAGCCAACCCCAGGCTGATGGATGGGGCATAAGGAGGTCATTGCAAAAGAGAAATTGTGTGTGTGTGTGTGTGTGTGTGTGTGTGTCCCTGTGCGTGCGTGTGTTTCACAAGAATTCCTACCCCCTCATTTCTCCCCCTTTATCCAGCAAACTCTAATCTTTCATATTGCATTGAGACAAATGTTGCTCCATTTCTCTGCCTCTCTCTGTTTTTCCCTTGAAGGGATATTTGATGGAACCCACTCCAGGTTTTAATAAAGTGTGGGGGCAAAGGAGAAATTAAAGCAGTGTCATGGTTTGTTAGCAGCCCAGGATCTTCCAGGATGGGCCCAGGCTACAAATTATACTCTGGAATTAATTGGCAGAAGATAGTTCTCCTGTCCATCATTCTTAATCCAAAGGCGTGGTGGAAGCAGCTATGGGCTATCAACAGGAAAATGTGTGCTGCTATCCATTTCCCCTTTGCTTTGTCTAAGTCATTGGTCCGATTAGGCAGCTATTTTTTTGACCCCCACCCTATGCCTTGATTAGGTAGGAGTTGTGCTATTTACTGTTAACTTGTAGATTAGCCAAATAATTCTAGGCATCCTCTGAAGCTGGGTGTTTCCAGTTCAGGTACCCACTGGGAATCACAGGGGTCCACAACTAGGCTTCCCATAGCCATGGGAAGCGGAAAGAGAATTCAGCTTCCTTTTCCAAAGCTGCATTTAAGCCAGAAACACTACAGAGTTTATTCTTATTAATATGATATATGTGTGTTAGATAGACTATCGTGTTTAGGGTAGGATTTAAAGAAACAAAAACATAGGAAGAACCAACTTGCTTCTGTTTACCCATCCCTGGTTCCTCCCCTCAGACTGGGATAGATGATATTGACTCTTGCTTGCTTTGTCTGGGATGTGCCAGAACACTGGTCTCAATAGTATTTAGACAGCTTGGGAAGGTTCATGCCTTCAGCCAGCACTTAGCTTTCCCTAAGAGCCCAGATCCCTGCCTCTGTATAAGGGAGAAAATAACTTTGTACTTTATAGGCCTCTGTCTTTCTTGGTACAAAAGAGGAGCACTCCTCTATGTTGACCTTAGAAATCCTTAGGATGACCTTTCCCAATTAGAAAGGAGTAGTTTTCTCATGTCCAGCTCCCTTCTGTCTGAATACAAACTTAAGTTTGTTGAGTGAATTTTTAAACTCCTATTTACAATATTTGTGGTCTTCCTTACAGTTTTTGGGCCTTATATGTAATAGTGTTTTTGACAATAAGGTGCTTGATGCTTCTAATTTTTTAATTTTTATTTTTTAATATGAAATTTATTGTCACATTGTTTCCATACAACACCCAGTGCTCATCCCAGAAGTTGTCCTCCTCAATGCCCATCACCCACTTTCCTGTCCCTCCCACCCCCATCAACCCTCAGTTTATTCTCAGTTTTTAAGAGTCTCTTATGGTTTGGCTCCCTCCCTCTCTTACTTTTTATGGTGCTTGAGGCTTCTAAAGACTTTAAAAACATATTCAAACAGGACATTATCATATTTTAAAAAAGAAATAGATGAGTTCCTTACAGAAAATTGTGTGCTTTCTTATTTTTTATTAGATAAATTCAGTTGTGTCACTGAGCAGACATCAACAAGTGTTCCAAAATTCTTCCTTTGTCTTCTGAACTGATCCAGAAGGATCCCATGGGGTTATCTCTTTGGGACATGTCTTTCCCCAAGGCTGCTTTAACAGGTGAACAAAGAAGAAACATTTCAGAGGGTCACAGCCATTTCTGACCCAGTCCTACCCTTCTGCTTAGCTCTGCATGCAGATTTTTTTTTTTTTGTAATCTCATTAATCCCTAAGGGTGGGACCAGTGTCTTTTATTTCTTTTTCACTTCTAACAGCATGTAGAAAAGTGCTCTGTCCACAAGTAGTACTGGAGAGAAAGTGGAATGAGGAGGGAGGTAGAAGAGCAGGAAGGAGAAGCAGGTAAAAATGAAGGCAAAGGAAAGGAAAAGGGAGAGAGGAGAGACAAGAGCAGAGAGGGAAGGGAGCTGAACAGCCACCTTCCAAACCCCATTCTCCCTGTAGAGGCTGTCTGACTCTTGGCCACCTGCCGGGGCATATCCCCTGCTCTGGGACATTGCTGTGCGCCACCTGCAGGCATGGAGGTCAAACAGGAGGCAGTAAGTGCCACTACAATATTTCTTTTAACTCTCCAGAGCCCCTGCTTAATACCCTCCCCTGCTGAGGAGAGGCCTCCTTGGCATACTTCTGCCAAGTATACCAGAAAGTCTTCTGTTGGCTGCTGATATAGATAGTACTATTTCTCTCTCTTAGACATATCAGTATCTGGGAATTTTTGCTTTGTAACTGGAAGAGCATAGAGGATTTTTTGGTGGCAAGAGATGTAAAAAGGAAGAGGGGGAGATTGAGTGGGGGTCTGGTATCTGCTTAAAGTTCAGGTCAGTATATTGGGCATGAGGCCCTGTAGGCTGAGAGTGGGGAAACCCTGGAAGACACAGAGGTCCCTGCTGGTGCCCAGGTTTCTCCAGGTTGCCCAGGCCCAGAGGTGGGGATGGAGGTACTCCAAGAGTTGATGGGGCCACTTGGTGAGACTCTGGGTGCTGACAAAGCTGCTTTGGGACCCAGGTGATGAGGAGAGGCACAGAGCTGTGAGGAGATCATTCTCCCACTTCTGGGGCCCAGCCCTGTGAGGGCATCTCTGGAGGGTGGCTTTGGGATCACCTGTCATAGCATCTGTGGCATGGATAGAGGGAGACATTCCCCCATGGGCTGGCAGAAGTGAGGCTCATGCAAGCAGCTTTGTGGGCAGGGTGATATGGACAAATGAGATGTGGGGTTCAGAGGAAGGAAGGGCTGATGCTTGGTGGCAACTGCATAGACCAACTTACGAGTACCTGCACGCTCCCCTCGAGGATGCCCAGAAATAACTGTGTGTGCTTAGGTCTTTCTGGGTTTCTGGAGTCCTGCTGTTTCATGGGGTGGGGGCTGTTATTAAAGCCATCAGAGGTCAAACTTGATTTTCTAAGTTCTAAGGCCGCCCTCCCGAATGACAGAGAAAAGAAATGAAAAGAAGGCTGCAGCTATGGGGAACAGGCCACTTGTCAAAGGTGTGGGTCCCCTTGTAACAGGGGTTCTTCCAGCAGGGCTGCAGTAGTCACTGCTGCTCTCTGCTCCTCCAGAGGATAGGCTTTCCATATTTTAATACCCCAGCCTTGCCTCTGGACAGGGAACCTCCTTCTTAATAGTCCCTTCTCCTTGTGTTCCTGAAGCATTAAAAACCTTAAAGTTCTTTAGTGGTCAGGTAGGCCTTATTTTTTTTAAATGTTTATTTTTGAGAGCGAGAGAGACAGAGCATGAGTGGGCGATGGGCAGAGAGAGAGAGGGACACAGAATCCAAAGCAGGCTCTAGTCTCTAGGCTCTGAGCTGTCAGCATAGAGTGTGATGTGGGGCTCAAACCCATGAACTGTAAGATCATGACCTAAGCTGAAGTTGGATGCTTAACCGACTGAGTCACCCAGGCGTCCCCCCCACCTTTTTTTTTTTTTTTCATAATTTTTGGCAACTCTAGAGAGGGCCAAGGCTAGCCAAGGAAAATTAGGGACACCTCTGGGTAAGTTATAAAAAAGTGCCCCTTCCCTGAGAAAAGCCCTTTGTAGGGTACATAGTGCAATGAGTGAAGCAAGGCTAAATTTGAGCCACACTCCTTCCTTGTCCCAGTGCCCTGTACTGAATAAGCTAGAAGGGGTGCTGGCCCCTTCCACCTTCTCAACTTGTCAAGGGTACTACCATTGTCATATGATCACATGCTTCATTTTCAATATTATTTTCTTACTGTCTACTTTAAGTTTTTTTAACTTTTATTAAAAATTATCTTTGTTTTCCCCTCAGGTATGTACTTTTAAAACTCTTTAGGGACATGAGTTTGTTGCTGTGTTAACCACATGGGCAGTCAGGTTTTAACTGAGAAAACAAAATCACTTTGGTTATTGCAACAGAAAGAATTTAATGCAGGAAGTTGTTTAAGCAGAGGGTAGAGTTGCTAAGAAGACCAGCAGTGGATGGAAGAAACAACCCAGAAATTAGCAATGGCAGGAAGCTGCTCCCACTCCTTGCTTGGAGAGACAAGGGAAGAAGTGGTGTTACCAGGAACAGCCATCCTGCAACTGTGAGGCTGCAAGCATGGGGGCCAAAAGCCAGCAAGTCAAAGATGGGAACATGGAAACACAGGCACTCTTGGTTCCTCGATGGCATCATTAGGTTGTCAGACCAACTCTATGATCACCTTTTTCCCATTTTCTTGTTAGCAAAAAATAAATGCCTGCATTGTTTGAATCAGTTAGTTAGATTTTCTCTTACTTAGAACTGAATACATCTGCTGTAATATTTACCCATTTACATTAATAACTGCATTAGATTAAATAACTGTATTTACATTCACCCAGCCCTTTGAAGCAATAGCAGGCTGGCTGAGGCAACAATGATGGCCCGGCCCAGCCTGTGGGTGCAGATGCCACCCCAGGCCCACAAGGGCAAATTGGAGGTGCTGGTCAGTGGTCAGAAGTAGAGCTGGGAATGACCCACGCTGGAATTCAGCTCAGAGGTCTTCCATTGGACACCACCACTGTGTGGTTCATTTAGCAAGCCTAGCTGCTGTGTTCCCGCTAGGGGGTCCTGGAGGAAGTAATTTCCATTTCTATTTGGCCAGTAGTAGATGCAGTGTTTCCTGATTGGCCCACACAATATAAACATGCCATTATAGTATTTATCCTGGAAGCTCCCTGAGCCTGCAACTCAACAATGCACTCAAAGATCTCCTCTCTTTTCTCTTGGGTTCTGTGATCTCAGGGCTGTGAGTTAACAAAGAAAAGAGATGTCTTGAGGCAAGGTCCCATTTTCTGTCTCTTTACTGATGATTTTCAGTCTGGGTTGGTTTCACTTGTTTATCTGGAGTGGCAGTGGGTAAGTGAACCTTGGAGAGTGATAGTACAAATATTTGTTTAAAGAGTTGTTGAACAGTGGGTCCATTTTGCCCACCTGGTATGTTCAGTTTTGGGGCACACAAACTAGGTTCAAATACTCCACAGACTGGTGGAAATTGGTTTCACAATAACCAGAGAGTAAATAGTTTTTGATGGGTTTTGTCTTTTCTTTCACCTTTTGTGTGTTACAAAGCTTTTTAATTTTCTTACAAGCATTACGCACCCCCTTTTCTGTCTTATTATTACAGGGCACAAAAGTTCTGAAGTTGATATAATTCAGCATCATTATCATAGCAAAATGTATCATAGGGCTTACTATATGCCAGGCACTGAGCTAAGCACTTTCCAAAAACTAACTCATTTTAACCTCATAACAGCCTTAAAAGGTAAATGTTAGGGATCGGATTGTGTCTTCAGTCCTAATCCTAGTACCTTAGAATGTGATCTTATTTGGACATAGGGTCTTTCCGGAGACAATCAAGTTAATGTAAGGTCATTAGGGTGGGCCCTAATCCAAAATGACTGGTGTCCTGATAAAAAGAGAAAATTTGGACACATAGATATACATTCAGGGAAGATGAGGTGATGACAGAAGGAGAAAGTGGCCATCTACTAGCCAAACAGAGAGGTCTCAGAAGGAACCAACCCTTGATTTCAGACTTCCAGCTCCCAGAACTATGAGACAGTAAGTTTCTGTTGTTTAAGCCACCCAGTTTGTGATATGTTGTTCTGGCAGCCCTAACAAATGAATATAGTAAATATACTACTATTGCCTAATGATGCTATCATTATCTTTGTTTTCAGATGAGGGAGCTGAGGCACAGAGAGGATGAGAAACTTGTCTTGGTTTATAATACTAAGTAGGAAATTGTATGCCAAACCCTGTTATGATGTGGGGGTGGGCCTAGCTTCCTGGTGGTCCAGGTTTCATTTACCACAGATACCCCTCTTCTCCAAGTCTTTCACTGATGTGTCAGTGGACTTTGTTTGGAAGTAGATCTGATGTTTCCTTAACTGAGAATGGAAGCTATGTTACTCAAGGGCCCAAGACCCAACTGTTTGCTGGCCTGTTAGAAAGATGTAGGTTCTGCTGGCTGTGGAGATGTTCAGACGCTTTAAATTACTTCTGCTTGTAACCCCCACAAAGGAGAGCTAGATACAAGCACACATGCATGTGTACATGCACCTACCATCTCTTGTATGCACACACAGTGGTACGCACACATTCCTCAGCTACATCACATTGGCAAACAGAAACACACACACATCCGGACCCATATAAATACAGGCAAACACACTTGTTTATATGTATATACTCATTCTCCAGCAACACACCTATATACTTATGTACTTCCATACCAACATGCCTATTCTCACTCTCTCACACACATACCTGAGAACACACTCAGTTAAATGGCTCAGACCTGGTGGCCTTGCGTCTCTTCAGAGTGTTTGACAAGCTAGTGTTGTGTCTTAAGTTGCCCAGAAGCAGATACTGAGATGAGAGGGAGTGTGCCAGCAATTTATTAAGGAAGTGCTCCCTGGGGAGACTTGTAAGGGAGTAGGATAAGCAGGACAGGGAAGAAGAGGAAGCTGGACAGTGTGATTTTAGGCGAAGTTTCTGCTTTGGCTTGATCCTTTGCAGTACTCTGGAGCACAAATTATCCCTCATTTTGCCTCTTATTGAGAAGAGAAGTTGCTTTCCTATAGCACCAGTCATGTACTGGCTTCAGGCAGCCCAGGGGCATAAACTCCCAGACATTCTGTTTATACTTGTATCTGGATAAAGTTTCCAGCAGCCCAGGGATCATTCTCTGAAGGCTGCAGGATGAGAGCTTTTTGAAGCAAAGCACACAGGGAGAGAATCTTGGTAATGGCACACAGTACTGGTAGAGGGGATCTGAGGGGATCTGGGTATGGTCCTGTGTGTGTGTGTGTGTGTGTGTGTGTGTTGAGGGTAGTGCAGGGGGCTATTGAATGGGGAGACCTCTTTCAAGGAGTAGAAGGATGATCCAGGGATATAGTGAGGGGTAGAGCCTAAGGGTATTGGTTCTGGCCCAAGATGGCCACCTGAGCAGGGGCTAGAACAGGTAGCTCAGTAAGGGTGACCCATTGAGCAGAGGCTATGTACCCCTCAGGAATCCTCATGTCTCCTTGGCCAGGATGTGAGGAAGACCAAGGTCAGCCTTGGAGTCAGCTGCAATTCTGTGCACCTAAGAGGAGGGGCAGATCACAAGGAAGGCAGACAAGCTGAGGTTCCAGACACAATGCAGCATTTCTTGGCTGCAGGTAGTCCCGGGCTCTCCCCATACTTAGGAGCTTCTAGGTGGCTGCTGCAGAGAACTGGTTGTGCTGGTGTATCCAGTGGGGGATGGAGTAGGAGGGGTCATTTCTCTTGTTCATCATCCCCTTTGGCCAACTGAACTTCAGCTTCTTTGTACAAGAATGGCAGAGCCCCTGAATCCAGGATGAGGGAAAGGGGGAGCAAACTAATATTTTCATAGCACCCCTCTAGTAGGTATTACTTTTACCATCTTGAAAATGAAGAAACTGAGTCAGGAGAGGTAAAGTGAGTTGTCCAAAGTGACACAGGGGTTCAGTGGTGGAATTGGGATTCCGAATCATACCTGTACTCCTAATGGCTGGATTGCTTCAGGGCCCGGGGCCTTTGGGATAGAGGCAACAATGGTAGCAGGGGCAGAACCCCAAGTGTAGGGTTCCAACTGGCCAGGCTGGGGAGCAATTGCCAAGCTCAGCCCGGGTATGCTCTCCTCACGGTGAGAAGACTGTCAGGCCTGATGTTTCTGCTGGCCTGGCAATCTACTGGGGAAAAACACTGGAGATAGATAAAGAAAGGAAATATTTTTCACGAACAAGCAATAATTTTCAGGGACTGGGCAGCTTAAATTCATATTCTAAAATAATTTATTTGTAAGGGCACAGTCCTGCTAAAAAGTAAACCAAATTTTCATTAGTGAACAGAATACTTAACATCTGAAGCCCTGACCAATTCAGGGCTGCTTGCAGAAAAAGGGGTAAGAAATTGCTTTATCTCTGTCTGCATGACTAAAAAGGTCACCATAGAAAGAAGAAAGGGAAGTAGAAGAAGAAGAAATTGTGCCCAAGGACAAATTCCAGCTTAAACTTTAGGATGCAAAATCCACTTGGTTACCAAAATGACAGTTCCTCAGCTTCAAAACTTAAGCCTCAACTGTAGCAGTGGCAAGAAGCTGTTGGCAGCTTTAAAATATTAATTTTCTGTGCTACAAGTTGTTTACTTGAGAGCTGGTACCTGGCTTTCAAGCAAGATTGCTGTGGTCCTTAATATTTGGCAATTTGGTTAAAACCCAGCACTTTTAAACCTACCTTTGGCCTTAACATTGCAATGTTTGAGAGCTGACTCCTCAAATAATGGGAGGCTGAGGATAAAGACCCCACCACCTAGGGACTTTTTCCTAGAATATCAGAATTGGTAAAGAATAGCCATGCTCCAAGCTTCTGGACTTTTGTTGAGAGCCCGGGTGTGAATCCGGAAATTTATTTATTTAAAAGAAAATATGTTACAAAATTTTCATGAATTTTAAAGTATTTTTCAATTAAACTTTTTGCTTTGAGATAATTGTAGATTCACATGCAATTATAAGAAATTATGCAGAAAGACATACATTAAAATATGTGTGTGGCGGGTGCCTGGTTGGCTCAGTTGGTTAAGCATCTGACTTTGGCTCAGGTCACGATCCTCATGATTTGTGGGTTTGAGCCCCGTATCTGGCTCTGTGCTGACAGCTCAGAGCATGGAGCCTGCTTTGGATTCTGTGTCTCCCCCCCCCCCCCCCCCCCCGCCTCTGCCTCTCCCCTGCTTGTGCTCCCCTTCTCTCTCAAAAATAAATAAATAAACATTAAAAAATTACAAAACAACCCGTGTGTGTGTGTGTGTGTGTGTGTGTGTACGTGTGTGCACGCATGCATTTTTTTCTATCTCAAGATGCTTATGAACACCATTACTTATTCTTTCTGGTCAGTAGGGATTCCTGTGGAAGGGTGAAGCATATGGAACTGTAGCATCCTGAACTCTGAGCTGCTCTGTACCAACCCACCACACACAGAACTAAATAGCTGGGTGTTCTTATTCTCAGTTAATGTTGTAAGGGAAGAATTTAGCCATGTATGTCAGAAGTCCAGGCAGTAATGAAATTTACCTCAGGTTTGCACCTTACAAATGACCATGAAACAAGCCATAAAAAAATCAAAAGAGGATGAAATAGCATATTTATTTCTACAATGGAGGAGAAATATATTTGCGATATTTAAAGCAATAGAAGATATCATCAGAAACAAGGCAAATCAAATCAATTACAAAAGAGTTTTAACTTTTGGTAGCAAAAGAAAATACTAAATGAAATAACTTATAAAATCATTTTAATCATTATGAATAAGGCTTATGGTTCAAAATAGATACAGAATTATGCAAATTTATGGATAAGACCTGGACACTTTGTGAACATTTATCAAAAAATATGAAGATATTGTTTACATATAAAGAATGACAGGCAACATCTTTCATTAGTATTGCCTTTACAATTTATAATGTTTCCATATTATCCTAGTGGGTAGATTTGCTGTAGCAAAATGTCTTTTTATTTCTTTGTCTGCAAATAGGAAAATAACATGAAAAATGTTTAGCTTGAATAGTAATTGAAGACATGCAGATTTGAACAGCAATGGAGGGCCAATATTAAATTAACAACAACAAAAATAAGATCAATAAGACCTGTTATATTAGTTTCTGCGTTGAAAACTCACACACATTACTGGCTAATCTGTAATTTGTCCCTATTTTTCTGAAGTGCAAGCTGGCAATTTGTAATGGAAACTATGAAAGCATTCATACCCTTTGAGTTGGTAATCCCACTTTTGGGAATATACCCTAAGGTAATAATTCAAATGAAAAGAAAAGTCATTTATACAAAGATATTTATGGCATCAAATTCATTATAAGGAAAGATGGAAAGTGACCAAAATGCCTAGTGAGTGGGAATGGCTAAGGGAAGCATGGTATATCAGAATTCTCTGTGACCGCTAAAATGGAGACATATGTGAAAATGTGCATACATCACCATGCTAAGTGCAAGCAAAACAGAATGCAGAATAGAATAGTCACTCTTACAGATTTCATGTACATGGTGTCTGTGCTTTAATGAGTCCGGAAAAAATATAGATGGATGTAAATAGCTGGGTGTTTTAAATTCATGGGATATTTTTCCTATATAATTCTTTAAACAGTCAAACATCTATTTGACAAAACAAAAAATGGTGGTTAAAACTTTATTACATGTGTAATCCACATAGTAAATTCTTTTCAAACACATAGGATGCTTCTACCTTTCCTTGGAGAGCTGACCTTACTATTTCTGTACTGCTACTATTATTGTAGTTAGGTTATCACCTGTGGGTAGGGCCTGCTGCCTGTGCAGGAAACCAATATAAGGATGCTGCAAATATCTGTGAATGGTCTGGACGAGGAGGAGTTTCCCCCTGTGTTCCAGATACAGACTTCTCACTTTTCCTTAAGTTAATACATCCTCTGAACCTTGAGGAAGATTAAGTAATGCTCTGCTCCAGGGTTCAGAGAATGAATCTGGAACAATGTAGAATGAGGGCAGGTTTGGGTGAGGATCTGACTTTATGCCCCTGGTCTAGCAATCTTTTTGCCTTGTATGTATCTTATAAGGTATAACTCTAAGGTAACTTGACTGAAAGTTCCAGAAAATCTTTCCTCAGTTTACTCAAAAACTGGGAAAAATTATTATCCCTTATATGAAGAAGCCCACAGGCAGGGCAGCTCCAGACTGGTTAATTCCATGGCTGAAGGTTCTTCCCATTTTTCCATTCTGCTAATCTCAGAGCATCAGCTTTGTCTTCTGTCAGTTTCAATGGTAGTTCCAGCACAGCTGTTCTGACTCTAGTCCATGGACATGACACCTAATATCAGGACTTATTCTCTCCCATTTGAAGAGAAATGTTTACCAAGATTTGCCTTCTGCCCTCACTATCAGCAGCCTTCCTTTCAGATCTCATTGGCCAGACTTGCATTCCATGTCATTCCTAAACCAATTACTGTCAAGAGGAATGAGACCAATGGTTTGCTGAAGTTAGGCCTATCAGGACTTGTCCCTGTGGCTGGAGTCTCTCTAGATATTAGTTGGCTCCCAAGGTCTTCCTCTCCTACTCCTCTGGCTGAAAAGCTGCCCACTCTGCCATGCACTTCCTGTGACTGCCCACAGTCATGAAATAAGTGAATAGGTAGAGAAAAAAGCAATGAGGATTCTCCCCATATTATGGAGACCCCACTTTCTCTGGTCAGAGAGGACTCTCTCTCAGACTTTTAGGTGCCCACCTGGCTACTGCTCCCATCTATTGTATTGGCATGAAATTGCCTATGGGCTAGGAAGTGAGAATGGAAAAAAACAAACAAAGCCAACCCACTCTATCAGATCTTTAGGGGCTTGCTTTCTTACGCCTCAGAACAGAAATATAGATCGTTTCCCTTGGAGTTCTTTCTGTCCTCAGCTGGTGCTCAGCTCCAGTCTTCCAACTGCCTTTGAGTCTAGGCTCAAAGACACTAAAGGATGAAACCAAAAAACTCACTATTCTTTTGGTGGTTCTTTGAGTTCTGTTTTCCTTCCCCAATCTACCTGCCACCGTTTACTTTTCAGAGTTCTCAGATAGAAGCTCCATGTATTCTGTCCAGGATTTTTGATTGCATTCAGTGGGAAAGGGAGGCTGGATTATACTTACTCTATCTTGACTGAAACTGGAAGTGTATCTTTTTTTTTAACCTCCAGTATTTGGAAGACAGATGCTGCGTATCAGTCTATGAGAAGGAACAATCTTTCAAAACTTGTAGAATCTAGAAGTGATGATTATTTTGGATTTGATGTCAAAGAAGAGGAAAGAAATGGTATCCCTTTAAGGTTTGAACTGGTGGTGCAGGAGACTGAAGTGGGCATTAATGGGAAGGAAGGGCAATCTGAAGTTGGAAACATGGACTTTTAGAGGATGGGTTTTTGCTAAGTTTAATTTCCTGAGAGTCATGGTAACAAACACGGGTAAGTAGCATTCTCCACCTAACCCTGCTTTAATGACTTAGCAAGATTGAAGATATTTTGCACATGTAAAAATGTCTCTAAGTATATGAATAGTGCAGGCTTTTATTACAGTCTTCACATATGTCTTGTTAACTAAGACCATTTTGATTGCAGGTGATGGGACTCATCTTGAGCAGACTTGGGTAAAAGGAGGAATTGGGTCATGTACATCAGTTAAGACTGAACCGTTATACTGTGAAAAGGGAAGGGGAACAATGGGGTTTCAGTAACGATTTGATCCATGGTCTTGAACATGGCCGGTGTTCCTTCTCTGCTTCTCTGTGCAGATGGGCTTTCTCCACATGGTGAGAAATGGCTTTTGAGAGCACATGAGTTTTGTTTCTTTAAGTCTACATTAATGAAAAACATTCTGGAGAAGGGCTGTCTTTGGCCTAGACCATGGATGTTCACCACTAACTTAATCAACTATGGCAGAGATAGGAAGATAGATTCATGGAAGGAAATGGTAGCCATTGAAGATACTGCATGGGGGGAGTGTGGGGTACGACCAGTTAACTAAAAGGGAGAGTTTTGGGCAAAACCAATATGACAGCATAAAGGAGAACCTTGCTTTCAGCCAGACTGAGATGTTATATCCTTGTAATCATATAGTTCTATTATGTTCTATTTTTCTTCTCCAGAATCCAAATTTACCTGCATCCTCTGGTCTTCCTTTCCTCCAATCCTCCTCCTTATTATTATTTTTTAAATCATGTTTTGGTCATGTGCAATTTTTTTTTTCCTTCTCAAATTTCTTCCAGTTGTTGCTTTTTCCTCTCAGCCTATCAACTTCTCTCTGTTTTTCTTCTGGACTTTCTTCCTGTGCTCTGTGGACACTGTTTATGTAGAAGCAAACCGAAAAATTAAGTTTTCTGAAGAGATTATGATCCCTAGTTCATAGCGGGAAATAAAAGGAAAGAGAGTGAACATTGGTTCAGCATTCACTGAGTTCAAGGTCTTGGGCTGCCTATTGTAGCCCAGTGGTAAGTGACCCAGCCCCTGTCAACCATGAGCCATGGTTAGCACAGGGTGAGAGGCAAGTAAGCTGACAGTCATGGAATGGATTAGGCTAATGGCAGAGGAAGTCTAGGGTCCTGGGGACAACTGGATTGACTCCCAACCTGGATTTCCAAAGGAAAGATTAATGCTTGGGGAGACTAAGTAATTTGCCTTGACTCACATGTCTGGGAAGTGGGTAAATCAGGAATTATCCTTGGTCTGTGGAGCCAAAGCCCATATTTCCTCCCAATACACTTGGGGTCGCTAGAGGAAGAGCATGCATGAACTAGAGTTCAAATCAGGATTTGTTCCTCATCACAGCTGCTTTGAAGCTTCCATCTTCCCTTTCTTTAGGCTCATTTTGTCATCTGGTATAGCTCTACAGAGATGAGATGTACTTCTTGTGTCCCTTATCACCTTTTTGGTATTTGTCATTGATTGGATAACACATTCTACAGATACATAGGAGGGAGAGAACATCAGAGGTCATTAATCTCAACCGTCTGCATTCTAGTCAGGGCTATCTCAGATGGGTTATCTCTAAAATAGTGTGTGTTAGGGATATACAAAATTTCAGAAGGTAAGCTTGGCAGATAAGTGGAAAGATTTAAAGACACTGACATCAGGGTCCCTGACAAACAGCCTAGCCAGATCACCCTACTGTGAAGATGATGGTTCATGAACTCTGTCACACACTTGGGACTTACCGTCACCTTTTTAGAGTCACACTCTTAAGCAGATTGGTCTCAGATATGCATAGTATGAAGAAATCTTACATGTAAGAGAGAGATTAAAACAAAGAGATGCAAGCACTTTCAAGTAAATTGTCTGCAGTAGGAAAAAGTGTGAGGGTGAGTGGCTCAGTTGGTTAAGCGTCTGGCTCTTCATTTCAGCTCAGATCATGATCTTATGGTTTGAGAGTTTGGGCCCTGTATTGGGCTCTGTAGACAGTGCAGAGCCTGCTTGGGATTCTCTCTCTCTCTGTTCCTTCCTCACTTGTGCTATCTCTCTCTCTCTCAAAATAAATAAATAAACTTAAAAAAAAAGGAAAAAGTGTGAAAAACAACTACTACTAATATCCTCAGAGAACTAAAAGTTTGTTTCATTCACGAAGCAAGAAAAGATTACTATTAAACAAGTATCTATTAGAGGTTAAAAATATGAGAAATGAAATTATAAGCTCAATAGAAGGATAAGAAGAAAAATATGATGAAATCTTTCAAAGATAGAAGAAAAAGTCTGGTAACAGAAGATAGGGGGGACAATCCAAGAAAGTTAGAGGACCAGTCCAACACCCAGAAACTAAAAAGTCCCTGAAAGAGAGAATGGAGACATCAAAGAAGAATGTATCATTAAAGAAACAACTCAAGGAAATTTTGAAGAATTAAAAATTCAAGTATTGAAATTGAGAAGTCCTGCTGAGTGTCAAACACAATGAGAGAAAATCAGCTGACTCTAAGACACACCATAAAATTTCAGAACAGTAAGAATGAAGAAAGATTCAGAGAGAAAAATCAGGTTCTATAGTGGGGGTCAGGAATTGAATAATATTGGACTTCTCAATAGCAGCACTGGGAGGTAGCATAGGATGATAAAGCAACACCATCAAAACATTAGATGACTCAGATGCCCAGTAGTATCAGAGTTCTCTAGAGAAACAGAGCCAATGGGCACTATTTCCCTTATTGGGTATATAAGTGTATAATTGTACGTATTTATGCAAATATAAAAATGGATTTTCCCCCCAAGAAATTGGCTCATGTGACTGTGGGAGAGCTGGTAAGTCTGCAATCTGTAAGGCAGGCTGGAGATGCAGGCAGGAATTAATGTTGCAGTCTTGAGGCAGAATTTCTTCTTCAGGAAACCTGTTTTTACTCTTAAGGCCTTTCTACTGGTAAGCTGGGGCTCACCCACATTATTGAGGGCAATCTCTTTTATCTAAAGTCAAAGGATTGTAGATGTTAAACACATTTATAAAACACTTTTCACAGCAACATCTAGATTAGCATTTGATTAAGTAACTGCCTACTATAGCCTCGCCAAGTTGACACATAAAACTAACACACCAGACAAGCAGTCAGTTATGTGTGCCGGTAGCGTAAGACATTTTTCAAACATAGGTCTTCCATACTGGAAGATGTGTTCCAACAAACCAAGGGATTAAACCAAAGGAGGACATGTATTTCAGGTTGGGCCGCCTTGAAGACTCTGAGGTGTGGATTCTTGTGCAACTAAGGAGAGCTTTCCCAACCTGAACAAAGGAGCTGGCTTGCATGCTCCCATACTAGTCCATCAATGGATAAGAGCTGTTCTGGGGCATGTTGGGTGAGTGATGAAAATTCCAAGGCACTTAAATCTCTGGCTTAAGGCAAAGCACCTCTAGTAACCCAAGGGTAGTTCTCCTCCAAAGAGCTATAGGTGTTGGTTGTTGGAAGCAAAAGTACATGAAGTCAGGAAGGATGTGTGTGTATGTGTGTGTACATGTATGTGTGTATACAAAAGATGATGAAATGGGATATGACATTACAAACTGGGATATAAGAAACAGAGAATCCAACCCCGGAGAGAAACAAAGGAATCCTCAGGTCTATGGTGAAGGGAACTCCCTAAATGAGAGTCATGCAAACAGTTTGGATTGCCCAAGTGGGTCAGAAGACTTGGAGACAATTACTCAAGAAGATAAAAATGATAAAATGCATGGGGCGCCTGGGTGGCGCAGTCGGTTAAGCGTCCGACTTCAGCCAGGTCACGATCTCACGGTCCGTGAGTTCGAGCCCCGCGTCAGGCTCCCTCTCTCTCTCTGCCCCTCCCCCGTTCATGCTCTGTCTCTCTGTCCCAAAAATAAATAAAAAACGTTGAAAAAAAATGATAAAATGCCTAATGAGTTTAAACATATTGAGAAGAGATTTACATATATGAAGAAGAGTTCACAGCTGAATGAATGATAAGGGTATAGGAAACTTAGCAAATGAAAGACCAAGACAATCATAAACTCCAGGGAAAACAAAATGTATTAGAAAGTAAAGTAACCATATTTCATAAGCCCCATGACTCAGTTGTGAATAACATTGCATAATCATAATAATGTAAACACTGAGTGTAGTGAATTTAAATCATATAGTAACACTACTGAGTGAATGGAGATAGGAAGTAGGTGTGTGTGTGGTGGATTGGAGAGAGTGGCAGGAGTCTCAGTTTCCATGTCAGGGTATAGTGGATAGAACATCTGAAAAATCAAGGAGCAACCTCAGTATGTTACTTACAGATGGAGAGGAAAAAGGCCAAAACAGTCTTGTAAATGTTGAAAGTGGGTTCCCTTGGGTGGTGAGAAAGGGGGACGGATAGGGCACTGTGTGCAACTACTATTTTTCGTATAAGTCCTACAAAACAATTGGACTCTTGAAATTATGTGCATGTGAAACTTTTATTAAAATAAAAGAGTAAATTAAAAAAGGAGGAAAACCCTACAGGCAGAGATGACAAAGATGTGGGAAATTAGGAGGAATAGGAGTCTGATTCAGATACATTTCAGATATATTAGTTTGTGTTTCCACCACTCCCAAGCAGGACCCAGTAGATAACAATGCCAGGAGGGAGCCCTTGATCTTCAGACTTCAGCAAAAAAGAATCTCAGAACTTTGAAAACTTAAACTCATAGAACCGTAGAAGTTTGGAATCTTATATTCATAGAATCTCACTTTAATTCATCTTTTAAATCTCAACTCAGGTTTCACTTCCTCCAGGAAGCCTCTACTGACCTTTCCTGCACATCCCCAAGACCTCTTCCTTTTCTGCTATTCTAAAACTCATCAGTCTGGAATATCAGGTTGTTTACTTATCCTCCTCCTCCACTGATGGTAGAACATGCATCCTAATTATTTCCAGGTAGATGCAGCCATTTCCAGTTTGAACACAATTGTTCAGGATTTTTGCCCCAGCTCCCACCTTGTCCCTGGAGTGGCATCAAGTACAGGGAGTTGGAGATATCTCAGCTTCATGGAGAGCTCTAGGTCTTGGTCACAGCAAGAGTCCATGCTGGCTTTGGGGATTTGTAAAGTTACACATCCCAGATGTGTGTGTGTGTGTGTGTGTGTGTGTGTGTGTGTTTAAGTTTATTTATTTATTTTTTTGGGGGGAGGGGCAGAGAGAGTTAGAGACAGAATCCCAAGCAGGCTCAGTGCAGAGCCTGATAATGGGGCTCAAACTCAACAATTGTGAGATCATAACCTGAGCTGAGATCAAGAGTTGGATGCTTAACCTACTGAGCCACCCAGGCACCCACCAGATGTGATTCTTGGCATTCTGAACTATCGGCACCTGCAGAGATGTCTGTGTCATTGGCCTGTGCCTTCTGTGTTCTGACCATGAAGCTCTTCCTTGTCTGCTGTTCCTCCTCAGTTATATTCTTGAGCCCCTTGAGTGAATTCTGGAGTTTCTCCGGGGTGAGGAAGACTCAGGGACAGCCATGCCAGGCCCTATTTGCTCAGACATGCCCTCCACCATTTTCTTCCACTGGGTCTGCACCACAGTGGGGCTGTGAAACTCTCAAGGACCTCACTTACCCTGTTGGGTCTTACCTGTGAATGGCATGCATCCCTTCTTCCACAGATCCCTGAACTAATCTGTGCTCGTCTTTTGTTGCTGCACAACAAACATTACCACAAACGTAGAGGCTTAGAACGAGACACAGGTATTATCTCCTGGTTTTGGTGGGTCAGGAGTCTGGCTATGGCTTAGCTGAGTCCTTTGCAAGGCTGCATTTGAGGTGCTGCCAGGGCAGGGTTCTCTCTCACCCAAAGCTCAGTCAGGGGAGCATTTGTTCCAGGCTCGCATGCTCTTTGGCAGTACTCAGTGCCTTGTAGGCGGCCACACCGAGGGCCTGATTTTTGTTGGCTGTTGGTTGGAGGAGGCTCTCAGTTCCTTGTCACATGGTCATTTCCATAGAGAAGCTCACAGCACAGCAGCTGGCTTTTCAGTTAACAGGGACAGTGTATCCTTGCAAGATAGCACTAAAATTGTATACTGTGCAGTCACATACACATAATCACGTACATTCTGTCACCTTTGCCGTATTCTATTGGAGGGCAGTAACAGGTCCTGCTCACACGAAAGGGGAGGAGATTATGCAGAGGCATGAGTACCAGGAGGTAGAGATCACGGAGAGCCCCCGCCTCAGAGTCTATCCACTGCAAGGTCTAGTTCTCAGATCCAGAAGCCCTACTGGGGTCCTCGGCCCCCACTTCTTTATTAATCTGTGGCTCTTTCTCCATCTCTCTGCCTCCTTCTGGCCTGTGGAGTTTTGGGTTGGGGAACTGACTTGCTCTTCCTCAGGCATGTCTTCTTAATTGTACTGTTAGTACAGAATGCTGCCTTTTTGTACTCAGAAGCCAGGATTTTGAGATCTAAAGCTGTTTTTTTTTTTTCTACCAGAAGTTCCAAAATTCTATTTTCACCTCAAAAACTGGAAACTCACTTTTTTGTTCTTTGGTTTTTATGCCCTTCCTTTCCAATGCAGTAAGCCCGACTGCCCTAAATGCTGCCTGAAAAGTAGGGAAGGTCATGGGCAAAAGTGAGTGACTGGAATAACATCACTATGCCCTACCACAATCCACAGGGGCTGCTGGAACAAATGCAGATACAACAGCAGGGACCTGGGTGCAAATTCTGGCCCTACCACTTACTAACTCTGTAACTTAGGGCAAGTCATTTATTTTCTGTGAGCCCCAGTTTCCTCCCCTATAAAATAGGGATAATGATACCTCCTTTTTTTTTTTTTAATTTTAGAGAGAGAGAGAGAGCATGAGCAGGGGAGAGGGGCAGAAGGAGAGAGAGAGAATCCTAAGCAGGCTCCATACACAATGTGACCCTCGGATCATGACCTGAGCTGAAATCAAGTTTGATGCTCAACTGATTCAGTCACCCAGGTGCCTCAGTACCTACTTTTATAATGTTGTAAGGATTAATTGGAATAAGGTTGGGAAAAGTGCCTTTGTAAATTATGATGTATCATATGTATGAGCAGTACCATTATAGTTGCACAAGTGCACAAGAGGGCCCTTTAACTGATTGTATACCCCAGTACATGTTGACATGGCTTCTTTGTAGTTATGGATTGGGGACCAAAGCCTTTGATGTATTATGTATGTAATAGCAGGGGCCAACTGCAGGCTTGTAGCTGGGTCTTGGGCAAGGGCTGGTTTGACTTGAGATTTTACCAAATCATTGTCACAATAACCAGATGGTAATATTATGTGTGTGGATGCTTCTGGTAAATTACAGAGGTGGAATGAATGAACCATCAGATTCTAAAACTGGGAGTGTTATTCTAAAAGGCCATTTGGACAGAGTTTATTCATTCCTGGCACAATGTTCTTTCCATCACAACAACATTGCAGCCCATGATGTGATGCTATCGTGTATGGTCCCAGGCTGTGTGTAGGGGAGAGTTATGTTATGCATAGACTTGCAGAGTTTTTTCTTCTCTTTTGACTTGCTCAAACAATATTAATTTTAATAAGTATTTAGGAGGTCAGCTGTCATGGGGTGGTATGGATGACAAAAGCAGGCTATAAAATTCCTTTAACTTTCTCTTAAAAATCTCATCTTCAGCTGCCTAGTAGCTCATCTTTTCCTAGAAGAAAGAAATTGATGTATCAGATTGCAGACCCAGCTGAAGGCCTATAAAATGAGGGAATCAACTTGTTACATGGGTATGAAATTAGGGCCCTCCTGATGGTAGAAGGAACTTCTCGACAGGACCGCCTCATTTTGGCCACAGATATTTTGAATTTGTCCTTCTTTAGTGGGGTCTTTCCACATCATCTCTCTTTAAAGTCAGCTGAACTGAACATAGAGCGTCTTTGTAAACTGCATTATTTATCTAACATTCTTAGAAGAGTGACTGTAGGTGTACCTTAGGCTTCATATTGAAAAGGGAAAAAAGAGAGGATGATTCAATGATCTTAAGTGGTGGTGTTTTGGGTAAAGTGAGAACTCAGAGTGTGGTTGGCAGAGGGAAAGCATTAGTCCATAGGGGATCAGAGCAAAAGCCCATCTTGACCTGCTCTGCAGGAAATAAGTATGCGGACAGGGGTATCAGTATGGGGGAGGCTTCCCCTGCCTAGGGCATACAAGCGAGCAGGGTAAGCACTGCTCCCAGGCTGAGTGTGTTTGCTTCCTGCATTATTTTTCTAGGTTCACTAGTCTTAACTCTAGAAGGGGTAGGCAAAGGCTAATGGGTGTTACTAACATTTTTGAGTTTTTTTATGTGCCAAGCCAAGTGTTAGGGACTTCATGGATGGAACCTCATTTAGTCACAGTAAGAACTATATGAAGCAAATGCAATGGCCATAACTTTTATGGTCCCAATAGCCTCTAAGACTCAGATGAGAAGAAATGAAACTAAAAATTTCTCTAACATTGGACACAGTTTGCAAATCCCTGTTCCTGCTGCTAGAAAAAATGTAATCTAGCAGGATTTCAACTCTTTTCAACCCAACATATTATTTTTTTGGTCATTCCTGGTTTAAAATGTAACCATTTCAAGGTCTGCTGCTCCCCCTGCCCCCATACTCATGCATTTTGGTTAAAGGAGCCTTCAGGACCTGGTGGCATCGAGTTGGTGGGCATATGGCCTGTGGTTGCCTCACTGATGAGGTATCTCCTGCAGATGCTCCTCTTTGTCTCTCTTCCCATCTCAGTTTGTGCTTAGTTTGGGAGCAGGGGTATCTTCCTCTGCTGACTTGACCTCACTTCTGGCCTTGTCACCCTGAGCTTAGTTGTAGAGAGCTTCTTCTGATCTGTCCTCCCCAGCCTCAGCTATGGGGCCTACCTGACTATGCTATGGTTACATCTAGGCTAGCTCACAAGTGCTCATTCTCAGCAAACTTCTGCTTTCCATTCATACCCATGGAAACTCCTGAGATTCCTATAGCCAGACCCATAGCCTCTTACTGTCATCTCTGCAAGGCTGCCCATCAACTTTAAGAGCTCTAGGATGAACAGGGCCCAGCCCCCTCTGCTCTCAGAGCATCTCTGCACAGCCTGGGCCTGCCCCAGGGATGAGAGGTGGGGAGTTGGGTTGCTAGAGGATGTCTCCTTCTTTCTTCCCAAACTCGTTTCCTTCTCCTCCATCTTAGAGCTCTTTCATTTGCTGTGATGTACAAGGCCAAATCTGCTTCCTCTATGGTATCTCCATTTACAGGTTTTCTTGTCTTACACTCAGGAAGTGTCCTTTGACCTTAGAAGGTGAAGAATGCAGCACATTTGTCCCCAAAGGTAACCATTGCTACATCAGTGGATATCCTTCCCTTTAGTTGCAGAACATCGGTGGGAGAGTAGTCACTGTACACTATACAGCCACTTATCAACTAATGCTTTGAAGTGTTATTTCACTATGTTAAATGTTATTTCACTACATAATGTTAGTTCACTATATTATCTCCATTTCACACATGAGGAAATTAAGTCTCAGAGAGTTTGAATATTTGATCAAGCTGGGGCAAAACCCAGAGTTGTCTTTTTTTTTTTTAATGTTTATTTATTTTTGAAGGAGGGGGGGCAGAGAGAGAGGGAGACAGATAATTCCAAGCAGGTTCCTCGATATCAGTCTGTAGACTGACATGGGGCTCAAACTCACGAACTGTGAGATCATGGCCTGAGCTGAAATCCAGTTGGACGCTTAACCGACTGAGCCACCCAGGTGCCCCCAAAGTCACCTTAAAGTAGATGCTTCTCATTCCCTCTCCCCCAAATCATACTACTCTCCATAGGAAGCCTGTATTCCTTGTCAGGTTTGGGGTGGCTGCAAAGGCCCCATGAGGTATGACAGGCTCAAAGTCACACTGGAATTGTTGACTAGGTGGGACTGTGAGAATCAAGGTAACTGTACAGGCAATAAATAGGTGTGTTCTGGCAAGTATATCCCTGCTGCTTCAGTTAAAGCAGGAAGGAGGAAGATATGGTGAGTAAATTCCTCAAGATGCTGACTATTCTCTGCATTCAAGGAAGCAGAAAAACCAGCGAGAACCCACAAGTGGGTTCTACCCAGAGAGATGGCTTCAGAGACACAGGGGGAAAAGATACAGGGACATTCTTGACTTTTGAGGGCTGATTCACCAGCAGGCAAAAACACAGTATTGGAGACACAAAGGATACATGTGAACTCCCTATTTCCCAGAAAAAAGAAAAAGATTACTGGTCAGAAGTGTAGTAGAGCACTTTCAGCTCAAGGTGATGGGTCTATATACTTATTTCTTTTCCCTACTCAAATCTCACTGAAATGACAGAAGGAATAAAAAACATACAAACCTACAAGGACAAAGAATACAAGAGAAAACAGATCTCCAGACATTGATATTTGGAATCCCCCACACAAAGTGGCTAGGTCACCACCTGACCCCCTGCTATAAAGCCCAGAAGTCAACAAACTGCATCTAAACACACAGAGCTTCCATTCAGTTTTTTAGGACTTTACTGTTAGTTGGACAACCAACTAATAGTTGGATCAGCAGACATCTGTAAAAAATCTCTCCCAGAAAAGATAGTGACCCAAACAAGCAAACAGGAAAAAGTAACTCCAAAGAAACACAAATGTGAAAGAAAGAAGAAAGCCTAAAAACAAAAACAAAAACCCCTCCCTATAATTAAATATCCTTAGAGGTAATGTGAGGTATTCTTAGAGAGATAAGAAGGGATATGACATGGAAGTACTCCTGGGATTTAAAATATGATAAAAATTCATATTATATTCAATAAGTGAGTTCAAAGACAACACCGAGGAAGATAATGTGGAAGACAGTTTCTCAGGAATATAATAAAAAATAAAAGAGATGAAAATAGGAAAATAGGAAAGAAAAGATGGAACTGGAGAACCAGATCAGGATGTCAGTATTTGACTAATAGGAGCCCCAAAGAGACAAGAGAGAAAACTGGAGGAGAGGAAACTATCCAAGAAATAATACAAGAAATTTTACAGAAATAATACAGGATAATTTCCAGGATAGGAGCTTCTGGTTTTAAAGTCCCAACAAAATAAATGAATAGAGTTTGACTATAAAGTACATCTTCAAGTAATTTCAGAGCATCAGGGATATAGAGAAGGGCTTAAAATTGTCTTAGGAGAATAAGCAGGTTATGTACAACATAAACGGCATGGAACTTATCAGTAGGTACCTTAGAAGGAAGACAAAGCTTTCAGAATTCTAGGACAGATACATTTCAATCTAGGATTCCATATTCTGCCAAACCACTAATCAAGATCGAAGATAGAAGGACATTTGCAGACATACAAGTTCTTACAAATGTATCTCCTTTGCATGATGTTCAGAGAGCTACTGGATGTGTGTTCCACAAAACAAGATGGGAAACTAAGAATGAGGAGAACATTAGGTCAGTGTGGGTAGAGGCAACACAGGAGAGAGACAAAGGGAGTTCCTAGGATGGTAGGGAAGAGAAGTTCCAGCACTGCGGCTAGTTTGCAGATCTAGAGAGCACCAGGTGAAATTTGAGCAGAGAGATGGAAGTCTCTGGTAGGAATGTTTCCAGGAAAATTACTGGAACTGGTAGGTTATCTGATATGTTTGATGGCATTGAGATGGTTCATATCATCCACAGGAGGAAGTTGACAATAAAGTATAAAATAGAAATATCAAGAAATAAGAATGTAATTGGGAATGCAGCCACTCTGGAAAACAGTATGGAGGTTCCTTAAAAAAACTAAAAATAGAACTACCCTATGACCCAGCAATTGCACTATTGGGCATTTATCCAAGGGATACAGGTATGCTATTTCGAAGGGACACATGCACCCCCGTGTTTATAGCAGCACTATCGACAATAGTCAAAGTATGGAAAGAGCCCAGATGTCCATCGATAGATGAATGGATAAAGACGATGTGGTATATATATACAATGGAGTATTACTTGGCAATCAAAAAGAATGAAATCTTGCCATTTGCAACTATGTGGATGGAACTGGAGGGTATCATGCTAAGTGAAATTAGTCAGAGAAAGACAAAAATCATATGACTTCACTCATATGAGGACTTTAAGAGGCAAAACAGATGAATATAAGTGAAGGGAAACAAAAATAATATAAAAACAGGGAGGGGGACAAAACATAAGAGACTCATAAATATGGAGAACAAACTGAGGGTTACTGGAGGGGTTGTGGCAGGGGGGGATGGGCTAAATTGGTAAGGGGCACTAAGGAATCTACTCCTGAAATCATTGTTGCACTATATGCTAACTAATTTGGATGTAAATTAAAAAAAATAAAATAACAAAAAAAGAAATAAGAATAGACTAATATTATTTAGAAATAAGCCATCAGAAGAAACTGTTGAAAAATTAAAAATGGTTGTCTCTGAGAAGCTGAATTAGGGATGCAGTGGTAGTAGTCCCCAGTATTGATAAATCCATAGTTCTGTTTAAAATATATGGGGCGCCTGGGTGGCTTAGTCAGTTGGGCGTCCGACTTCAGCTCAGGTCATGATCTCACACTCTGTGAGTTCGAGCCCCGTGTTGGGCTCTGTGCTGACAGCTCAGAGCCTGGAGCCTACTTCAGATTCTGTGTCTCCCCCCTCTCTGCCCCTCCCCTGCTCATGCTCTGTCTCTCTCTCTCTCAAAAATAAATAAAAACATTTAAAAAATTTAAAATATGTATATGTATTATTTTGAAAAATATTTTGAAATTGCTGATATTTGTCAGTTTTGTTGTGTGAAAATGGCAATTACACATGATTCAACTTTATTAAAATAGAAATGTGAATCATTAACAGTAATGCTATACATACCAGAATTTATTGGTTCTACAGTAGTATGAAAATCAAGAATTTTTCATCAAGGTAGAAAAAGGAAAACAAAATTATAAGCGCTTTTGTATAAACACAGTGGATGAAAACACTTCAGTTATATCCTCCTTGCCCTTCCTAGTTTTCCACATGTTTCTGTGTGTGAATTGTTTCTTCATGGCTGCACCTCCCTTGTTTAGCTGTCTAAAATTTCAGCCATGGTTGTGGTTTCTTTATTGATAAACGATTATTTGAAAACCATGCCAAAACACTTGTCTTGCTTTTTCATTTCTTGGCATCTCATGATGCCTATACCTTATCTCTTTATCTATCTCTATCGCAGTCTCCTTCTCCTGCATCACTTTTCCAAACACCGTGTCTTTCTTCACTTTGTTCAGATTTCTGGGCAGAGATTGGACAGGATTCACACTGTTAGGGTTAGGTGAGATACAGTGGTTCACTGTACAGTGCTGGTTCTGGACCTTAGCACACAAACACATCTACCCTGGAGTACCCTGGGAACTGCTCCTAGTGGCTCCGGGTGAGCCCAAGGCAACCATATGCACTGCAGGATGTAGCCCCTTAGTCACAGCTGATTGAGACAGAGATGGTACCTAACTCAAGCTAGGCCAATCAGATTCCTTTCTCTAGGAATTTGGAATTGAACTGGGAGGACAACCTGTTACTTAGTTTCCTTGTGGAGCTGCAACATGCTGCCTTAGGAGCTGTGGGCTGCACAATCTGTCCTGTGGGTAAGGATCAGGAAATGCCACTCTTCAGAAATAGGACAGTGAAGCAGATTTGCAGAGAAAATCAGAGAGGAGGGATGGAATCGAAATCATGATGACTTCCAGTTGCATGTTCTAGTTCTTTCCTGAGAAAGGCTGCATTCTTCCTCTTGGATTCTGTAAGACAGCTTAGTGGCCTTAAAAGAAAATCCCCCCCCTCTCCTTCTTTGCTTAAACTAGATTGAGTAGGCTACAGTTACTTGCAACCAAGAGACTACTAATGGAGACATGTTAATCTCTAGGATTCTGTAATTCAGTGACACATTGGGCTGCTTATGATTTCAGGGGTGGGGAACGTGGGGACCGAAGTCTTGGGCAATGGGAATGGGGTTCTGTGTGAGTGAATTATACTGGGCTTAGTGAATATGATAAGGTCCTCCCCCCACTACTTTGCAAGCATATCTATGGGGGGAGCTTGACTACACTAGCTAAATAGTCTTCTTCAAGTTTTGATGTTAGTATTGGAAATGCAGCAGATAAAAACCCAAGTAAACCCAGCTGGTATATAACTGTGGTAAGGGGAGACACCCTTTCTGATGAAGATTTTTCTTTCTGGTCTTCAGTATGTGCAATGTGGAATCCATTCTAGAAAGCTCCTGTCTATATTAAATCCTTCTCATGCTTAGTATTTTTCTTCCTTCCTTGTGCTCTGTCTGACCTGATATGATGTCATTTGGGCTGTATTAAACATTTTTTTTGAAAGAGTGAACATTATACATTTCATCCAAAAAATGCTATTTCTGGGTCTACAATTCATCTCTGCCACGGCATTTTCCTGGTTCCTAAAGGACTCTGGTACAGACGTACCTTCTCCCCCTCCTCCCTTTCACCTTGGATTCAGCACTAAAAAATGTAAAAGACGTTAATAAGGCAGGAGGTGCTTTATGCCACAGGGTATAGATGATACTATTGGAAATGAGGAATCTTCTTCCTGAATGTTGTCAATTTGTTACTTTTCTGAGTCTGCTGGTGGCAGCTCAGCATGGGGCCCCGTTATCTCCCTGCCCAAGCAGCTGGCTTTGGGCGCAAGTCTGGACTAGGAGAGATTGCTTCCTGGCCCCAGTGGGGCATTTCACAATTTTCTTTTCCTTGAGAAACTTTAAAAAGCTGTCTAGGCTACATTACCTGTGTACTTCATTTGTAGCAGCTATCATGTGACTTGGTCCAGGAAAGGCAGCAGCCAGATACCCTGCTGTGGAGAGGGTGAAACGTGTCACCCTGTTGTGGGCTGGCGCCTGGGACACAGGGTTCACTGGTCTCTGAATCAGGCTATTTTGGCTCAACCAACACTTATTTGACACCTACTGTGTGTGAGCAGTTATGCTAGGCCTGGGGATACAATGGTCAGTAAGAGGTGGTCTGTGCCCTCAAAGAACTCACAGTAGAGTGATGAAGGTGAAAAAAATAAACAAATACCTAATATATAATGGGTAAAGTCAGAGAGAAGAGGAAATGCAGGAGCAGGAGGAGGGAGCATCTAGAACTGGTATAGAAGGTGAGGGATGGAATATGGAGGGAGGTGGTCATCTGATCTGCATCTCAAGGAACAAATTGGAGAAGCCAGGAGTAAAAGTGAAGGACAAGCGTTTGAAGTGGGGGGGGGGGGGGGGAAGAAAAAAAAAAAGGGGGGGGGAAAAAGGGGGGGCCCAGGGGGGGGGGGGGATATATAAGACAGGGCTGGTGAGGTAAGCAGGGCCCAGGTGGTTGTGTACCATGTTGCAGAGGAGGGGATTGACCTTTCTTTTATAGGTGTTGGGGAACCATCAATAAAAGGGCATGCCTTGCATAGGTGGAAGTGCTGAGCCCGAGGAGCAACCGAAGGGCTGAAGCCCAGGCCCAGAAACTCTGGGAAGGAGCTGGTGGTGGAGGCAGAACTGAAGGGCTGGCAGCAGTGCTGGCTACCTTCACATGCTGAGGGTCTGAGCAGAACAAAGACAACCAGAAGACAGACAGGTAGGTAGATGGGTAAGGAAGAATCCATGGGTGTGCAAACCTTGAGGGCTCTGGATCTGAAGTCTGCACAGTGAGGTCAAGCTCAAAGAATGGGGCAGGTATTGAGGGTTAGAATAAGCCTAAATATGTCAGAATTGGTCAGAAGCTCGAGGCCCACTCAGCTGCTGGCACAGGACCTGTCAAGAGTTGTGACACCTGCCTCTTTAACATCTGGCCCTAACCACCCCTATCCTGTTAAGCTAGCTTTAGGAAATTATAGGTTTCCCCTCAGAAGTCCATTCCTGCTATTCTAGAGGTGACTGACAAGAACCATGCTTGGTCATCAAGCTGCTGATATGGTTCCTGTCAATAGATATGGTGGTTTGGGCCAGTGGTGGCAATAGAGGTAGAGATCAGTAGACAGATTGAGATGTATTCTGTAGGTTGACACAACAGGACTTGGTTAGAGATTGGATGTGGGGCTGAGCAAGAAGGCATCTCAGGACTGACTCTAGTTTCTGGCTTTTAGCTATTAGAGGTTGGTGGTACCAACTGCTTACATAGTGTATTAGTTTGTTAGGGCTGCTGTCACAAAGTTCCAAAGACTGGATGGTTTAAACAACAGAAATTTATTTTGTCACAGTTCTAGAGTCTGGATGTCCAAGATCCAGGTGCTGGCAGGGGTGGTTCCTTCTGAGGGCAGAATCTGTTCCAGGCTTCTTGTTTTGTAGATGGCCTTGTTCTCCCCGTGTCTTCACGTCATCTTTCCTTTGTAAGTGTTGGTGTCCACATTTTCTCTTCTTACGAGGACACCAGTCATTTTGGATTAGGGCCTACCCTAATAACCTCACTTTAACTTAATTATCTCTTTAAAGATACTATCTCCAAATATGGTCACATTTGAAGGTACTGAGTGTTAGGACTTCAACGTAAGAACCTGACTGGGGAGGTGAACAATTCAGCCCATAACAATGGAAGTCATCAAGACAGGAGCAGTTTTGTGAGGAAATTCAAGAGTTTAGTAATGCATATATTAATTTTGAGATGCCTATTATATATATATATATATATATATATATATATATATATGAAAATGTTAGATAAGCAGTTGTGTATACAGAATCTAGAGCTCTGAGATGAGGTCTGGGTTGCAGAGACAAATTTAGGAATGGCTGGCAAGTTGAAAATTTATTTAAAGCCATGAGAATTGGCCCTGTGTGTGCTGGGGAAGGGCACTTGTATACAAAGAATCCAAGTTGAATCCCACGAAGTCCACAGAAGTTCTCCCCTCTGTGACGCTATGGCCCATGTCTTCAGGCTTGCCACAGAGTCAGTCCCCCAGGTCAGTTACAATGTAGAAATTAGCTCAAAAAGAATTGTGGAGGGGCACCTGGTGGCTCAGTCAGTTAAGTGTCCGACTTCAGCTCAGGTCATGATCTCACGGTTCATGAGTTCGAGCCCTGTGTCGGGCTCTGTGCTGACAGCTCAGAGCCTGGAGCCTGCTTGGGATTCTGTGTCTCCCTCTTTCTCTGCCCCTCCCCCGCTAGTGCTCTTTCTCTCTCTCTCAAAAATAAATAAGCATTAAAAAAAATTGTGGATTACTTGGCAAGACTCTTCCATTGCAAATAAAGATTTATTTTAAAAAAGAGTCCTGACTATATATTATCATTATAAATATAACACATGCTTACTATTAAAAAAATCCCTGCAAACTAAATGGTATGGTAAAGGAAAGTGAAAAAAATTATCCCATTTTGGACACTTGATATTCTCTTACTTTCATTCCTTATTATAGGATCAGCCATAGCAAATAGCTTTGTAAGGTTTGACTTCTTTCCTTTGACAGCACCTTGGCTCAAACAATATGCTGAATATCTTTTGGTACTTATCTTGGGGCTACTGTGCACATATACAAGACTGATAAAAAGTAGAAATAAATTTATAGGAATGAGAGAATTTTTTCTCTCTTTAATGAGGTATAGTTGATATACAACATTGTGTAAGATATACATGATGATGTGATAAACTTATATATTGTGAAATGATTATCACATTAGGATTAGTTAACACCTCCATCACCTTACATGATTACCATTTCTTTTTTTTTTTTATGGTGAGAATATTTAAGATTAGCTTCATAGCCACTTTCAGTATATAATATGGTCCTGGTAACTATAGCCATCATGCTGTTCACTAGATCCCCAGAGCTTATTCATCTTACAACTGGGAATTTATACCTTTGACCAATATCCCTTAATTTTCTCTCATCCCCAGCCCCTAGCAACCACCGTTCTATTCTGTTTCAATGAATTTGACTTTTTTTAGATTCCACATGTGAGAACATACAGTTTTTATCATTCTGCTTCTGATTTTTTTCACTTAGCATAATGCCACTAAGGTCCATCCCTGTTGTAGCAAATGGCAAGATTTCTTTCTTTCTCATGGCCGAATCTCTCCCTCTCTATCTATATATTGTCTCATAGAATTGTCTTTCTCTCTATATATCTATATCTATATCTATCTATATCTATATCATCTATATCTATTTCTCTATATCTCTATATATCTCTATCTATTCTATATCTATATCTATATATATCTATATCATCTATATCTATATCTATATATCTCTATCTCTATATATCTCTATCTCTATATATCTATATCTATATATCTCTATCTCTATATATCTATTCTATATCTATATCTATATCTATATCTATATCTATATCTATATCTATATCCATTTTTCTGTAAATGAGCACTTAGATTATTTCCATATCTTGGCTATTGTGATAATGCTGCAGTGAACATGGGAGTGCAGATATCTCCTTATGATATTGATGTCATTTCTTTTGGGTATATACCCAGAAGTGGTATTTCTGGATTGTATGGTAGCTCTGTTTTTAATTTTTAAAGGAATCTTCCTGCTATTTCCATAGTGGCTGTACAATTTATAATCCCCCCAGCAATGCGCAAAAACTCCCTTTTCTCCACATCCTTGGCAGCACTTGTTGTTTCTTGTGTGTCTTGTCTTGACAGCCATTGTAACAGGCACGAGTTGGTATTTCATTATGGTTTTGATTTCTGTTAACTGATGATTAGTGATGCCAAGCATCTTTTCAAATGCCTGTTGGCCAGTTGTATGTCTTCCTGGGAAAAGGTCTCTTCAGATCCTCTACTCATTTTTACATTGGATTATAATTATTATTGCTATTGAGTTATATTAGTTCTTTCTGCATTTTTGATATTAACCACTTATAAGATACATGATTTGCAAATATATTTTAGGTTTTCCTTTTCATTTTGTTAGCTGTTTCCTTTGCTGTGCAGAAGTTTTCAGTCTGATGTAGTTCCACTTGTTTACTTTGCTTTTGCTTTTGTTGCTTGTGTTTTTGGTGTCATATCCAAAAAAATTCTTGCTAAGACCAATGTGAAGAAGATTTTTCCTTATGTTTCTTTCTAGGAGTTTTATTGTTTCAGATATTATGTTTAAATCTTTAATCCATTTTGAGTTAATTTTTGTGAGAGGTGTATGATAGGGTTTCAGTTTTTTTCTTCTGCCTGTGATTGTCCAGTTCCCCCAACTCCACTTATGGAAGAGACTATTCTTTCCTCATTGAGTGCTTTCCTCCATGGTCTCATAGAATTGTCTTTCTGTGTTATTTACTAGCTTATTGAGTTTCCTTAAAACAACTATTTTGGATTCCTTATTAGACAAATTGCAGATGCCCATGTCTTTGGGGTTGATTACTAGAAGGTTATTGTGGTGTCATGTTTTATTGATTTTTCATGTTCCTTGAAGTCTTGAGTTGCTGTCTTTGCATTTGAGGTAACAGTCACCACCTTCTGCCTTTACTAACTGACTTCAGGAAAGGTATACCTTTTATTAGTCCTACTAGGGTTTCTGAGGCTTTCTCAGATCTTTTATGGATATACCTACTCCACACTTCTTGCTCCCTCTTGTGGCAGATTTCTTAACCTTATATGCCTTCTGTCTGGCTACAAGGGAGGAGATCAAGTGCTGACAGCTTCCCCTTTGTTTTCCCGAAGGTGGTACTAAGGCTCAAGTTTATGGAGTCTCCTTGGTCTGTAGATTTGGGCTGATTTTCTGTGTCTGCTCACTAGGCACCTGCCAAAGATTGCTCTCACTGCCATTGGTAGTATGCCTTGAGAGCTGGCCGCTGGGTGGGTGTATGTGTGTGTGGATGAGGTACGTGGAACACTGAGGATGCTCATGTGTCAGTTGTGAGGACATGTGGGCCAGGTGTTCCAGCAATTATGGATAGGTTTGATGGAGTCCTTGACATTGTTAATAGGATCACATCCCTTTAATGCTCTCCAAGATTCCCAACTGCTGCTTTCCCACTGTCTTCCTGCACCCTACTTATGAAGCTTATGACTCAAGTCTCTGGATGGAGTGAGAGACGAATGGACCTCCTTGCCAGCACCCTGCACAGCTAGGGAAGCCAGGTGTTCACTCACATGCTGTCATTTCTCCCCACAGGAGAAATCACAGGCCAAGATGTCTCTTGGCCTTGAGCTGTGCCGTCTTGGGGAAAGGATGATGCAGGTAAAACAAACTGTTCCTCTTACCCTTTCTAATGCATTCACAGTGGTATTTCCCTCTTTCCAATGGTAACGGGGACTTCCACAAAGGCTTTTTCTTCCCTGGGTAATTGTCTAAGACTGTTTTCCAGGGGCTCCCACACCATAGCTGAGAGGGACTGGAACTGGTTTGGGGTCACTGCAGGGTACACAGCCAAGAGGGAGGTCTCTATGCCTATTATCTGATGCCTGGGTGGGTGTGTCCTCCTGGTTCCTTGGCAAATGGTGCTGGATCTGACAGCTCCTACAAAGACACTTCTGTCTGTGGATGGATGCCAAATTGTTGTTGAGGTGGGGGGAGGACACAAATGAGGGATGTCTTAGTCATATGGGTGATGTCACTCCAATGAGATAATTTTATGTATCTTCAAATAGTGTTTTTTAAATATAGCAAAAGGAGATCCTTGAAGAGAATCTAGGACCAGCACCAGGGTGAGGTGACTGAGAGTTCTATGGTACATAATTTTAGGAGGGTCATGCACATGCAGAGTCAACTTCTCATCTCACCCTAGTCCCAGGCCTAGGTGGATCAGTGGGGTCTCTTGATGACTATAGTCCTGAAAGCTTCTTCAGGGACAGGGCATAATGCCTGCTGAGTATGGGAGACATTTGGGGGCAGGATATTACCCTCCATATACCACATCATGTAGATGAATGAAGACAGCACAGTCTTAATGAGAACAGGTTTTGGGACCGGATGAGCCAGGCTCAAATTCTTGTTCTGCCATATGCTAGTTGTGTGACCTCAGGCACCTACATGAGAATTCATCTGTTGGAGAGTGGTGAGCAAAGCATGCCACAGGACGTCTGCTCCACTAGAGGTCTAGTTTTGGCCCTTATTCATGAGATGGGTGCACTGAGAATCCTAGGACAGTGTGAATCACTTCTATCCTGGGAAATTGGAAGAAAATACAGTAAAGGTGAGGACCACTAGGTACATTTCAATTTAATAAATAATTACCAAGGACCCATATGTATAAGACATTGTGCTGCGCTGTAGGGGATATAAGGGTAGAGGTGTAGTTAGGGTAATATATACCCTTAAGCTCTATTATCCCCTCTCCTCATAGGGGCTGTGTCTGGTCTGGCTGGTGATGTGCTCTGTGGAGGTAACAGGCCACGAGTTTGTCCTTTACCTGGAATTGGTTTGGTTGCTGAACTTAAGGATGTTTTAAAAACTGGGGGTACAGTAAAGGTAGGAATGGGAGGGTGAACTAAAAATGGGATCTGAATGGGTCAACAAAAATGAGGAGGGTAAGAGACACTTACTGGGGCCAGAGAGAAAGACAGCTGGTGGGGGAGAGTGGGAGATAGATCAAGAGAATAAATGTGAAGAGGGTCATCGGTGAGTACTTGGCAGAGAACCTGCTCTCCAGAGCTGGCTTTTACCTTCATGGCATGGCTTGTGGCAAAGTGATGGGACAGGTGCCTATCACCTAATGTGGGAGTCATCTTCTTGCTTCCTTCCCCAGGCTTGAGTGTTAGTGTTTCTGAGGAAGCATGGCTACATTTTCTAGAGACACAAACTCTGGAAACCCTGCGTTTAGAGGCAGTAGCATGGAAATTAACAGTTTTTGTTTTCTTACAAGTCAGCATAGTCTGGGCATCAAGTCAAAGCTCAGTCCTCCATTGCTGTAAATCATCTTATTATTATTGACTTTGCTGAGACTGATGTCTCTCAGTCACAAAGGTTCAGCCATAGCATGCAAGACTTGTTGGTCTAAGGGTGTGAATCTTGCTTTGGGTACGAGAGGTCCCAGGTTCAAGTCTCGGATGAGGCCAAGGCATGCATCCTTGTTGTCTACTATTGGAGCACCTGGGTGGCTCAGTTGGTTAAGCGCCTGACTCTTGATTTCAGCTCAGGGCATGCTCTCATGGTTCATGAGATGGAGCCCCCCATCACTGGGCAGCGCTAAGCCAGCTCAGACCTCTCTTTCTACCCCTCCCCTGCTCATGCTCTCTCTCTCTCAAAATAAATAAATACAAAAACAAAGGTTCAGCCATAAACACGTATATAAACTCATGAGCAGTATTGGATACAGCTGCTGTTTTCTACTTTACAGTAAATTAAGCTCATTTTTCTCTGATATTAAAAATATTCTTCCTTGACCCATTCTATCTTTGTGTCTCTCTATTGCTTCCAAGCTCTTTGAAGTAATATACTTTGTCTCCAGTTTCTCATTCCCTCTTTTCTTCACATGAGCTCAACTATGTAGTTTTCACCACATTTATTCCACAAACACTTGCTCACCAAGATCCTCTGTGGGTTGCCACATCCAGTGGGCCTCTTTTAGTATTTACCTAAAGTCCTCACTGTGGCACCAGATACTGTTGACCAACCCTCTTCTAGGTTTTCTTCTTTGACTTCTGTGTTATTGTTCTCTCCTCTGTCTTCTTCCATCTGTCTGGCTGTCCTTGGTGGATTCCTTTTGGTTCCTCTGCCTTTCTGATGTTGCTGTTCCTCAAAGTTGTTTCCTGGTCCTCTTTGCTGTCTCACCTTGAGTGTATTTATTCATTCCTATAATTACGCAATTATTATCCTATATTTAGAATTCTATAATTATACCTATAATAGCTATAATATATAAGTCCTTGACTCCCACATCAACATCTATAGTTTGTATTGTACTCCTGAGATTTCAGACCTATGTATTCAGCTGCCTACAGGATGTTCTAGAAGTGTTTCAAGCTTAACATGTCCCAACTTGGACTGATTATTTCCTAGAAAACCTGGTCCTCTTTACATATTACCTTTATCAGTAAATGCCAACCCTTTGTTCAGCCACCAGGGCCTTAGACCTCATCCTAGACACCCCCTTTCCTTTATCCCTCACATACAACTAGTGACCACATCCTGTTCTTTCTGTCATTTCAACATCTCTCCTGTTCATTCTTCTCTATAACCTTCTAAGTAGTTTCCTTGGCTCCAGTTCGCCACATGCAATGTGTTCTTCAAACTCTTGACAGTGTGATCTTATGAAATACAAACCTGACCATTTCACTCCCTGGTTTAAAACTAGTCAGGGGCGCCTGGGTGGCTCAGTCGGTTAAGCGTCCGACTTCGGCTCAGGTCAGGATCTCGCAGTCCGTGAGTTCAAGCCCTGCGTCGGGCTCTGTGCTGACTGCTCAGAGCCTGGAGCCTGTTTCAGATTCTGTGTCTCCCTCTCTCTCTGCCCCTCCCCTGTTCATGCTATGTCTCTCTCTGTCTCAAAAATAAATAAACGTTAAAAAAAAATTTAAAAACAAATAAAAAAATAAAACTAGTCAAAGGCCTCCTGCTACCCAAGAATAAAGCTTAGACCTCTTAGTCTGGCCTACCTGAGTTGCACAGTCCAGCTTCTGTCCATTTTGCCAAGCTTGTCTTTAGCAGAGCTCTCCTCACATACTTTGCCTACTAAGGGAACAAATAAATGAATGAATTCATGATTGAAGTCACTAATAAACACAACAAAGTGTACCAAGTAGTTTAAGATCTATTCCTGTTGGAAGTCCACTGTGTTGATAAGCCCATATGATGTCCTGAATTAAACATTTTAAAATTATAGGCAATATTTATTCTTTGTAACTGAGGAGGACAGTAGCATGTAATTTAATGGAGCAAGGTTTCAAGTCAGCATAACTTTATACCGATGAGAGCTGACCACAAAGCGGTGGATTTCCCTGAAGTAGGGAGGTCCCCACATCTGGAGGCGACCAGACAGGAGCGGAGTACTCAGGCAGGTTGGAGGAGGGACTTCTGCACTGTGTGGAGAAATGTATTATAGGGCCTCTTATCTCCCTGCCATGAGAGGAAGAAGAGGGAGGGAAAAGAATTAATGTTTGTTGAACACTTACTATGTGCCTGGCATTGTTCTTGGTGCTTTATATTTATTTGTTCATTTTCTCTAATAATTGTTTTAGAGGAGAGTGCCATTACCATCTTTGTTTTATTGATGAGGACTCTTAAATGTATATATTTTTATGATTACAGTTTTCTTTTTTTCCAAAATTTTATTTAAATTTTAGTTAGTTAGCATAGTGTAATATTGGTTTCAGGAGTAGAATTTAGTGATTTATCATTTACATATAACACCCTGTGCTCATCATAACAAGTGCTCTCCTTAATACACATCACCTGTTTAGCCCATCCCCCCTCCTTCCATCAACCCTCAGTGTGTTCTCTATTGTTAAGAGCCTCTCTCTCTCTCTTTTTTTTTCTCATTAAGAGTCTCTTATGGTTTATTCCCCTCTCTTTTTACCCCTTCCCGTATGTTAATCTGTTTTGCTTTTTAAATTCCACATATGAGTGAAATCATATGGTATTTCTCTTTCTCTGGCTTATTTCACTTAGCATTATACACTGTAGCTCCATCCACATCATTGTAAATGGCAAGATTTCATTCTTTGTGATGGCTGAGTAATATTCCAATATGATATACAATATATTGTATATATATATACACCATATCTTCTTTCTTTCTTTCTTTCTTTCTTTCTTTCTTTCTTTCTTTCTTTCTTTCTTTTTATGAAATTTATTGTCAAATTGGTTTCCATACAACACCCAGTGCTCATCCCCAAAAATGTCCTCTTCAATACCCATCACCAACCCTCCCCTCCCTCCCACCCCCCATCAACCCTTAGTTTGTTCTCAGTTTTTAAGAGTCTCTTCACCATATCTTCTTTATCCATTCATCAGTTGATGGACATTTGGTCTCTTTCCATAGTTTGGCTATTGTTGATAATGTTGCTATAAACATGAGGGTGTGTGTACCCCTTTGAATCTGTATTTTTGTATTCCTTAGTAAATACCTAGTAGTGCAATTGCTGAGTCATAGGGTAGTTCTAATTTTTAACTTTTTGAGGAAGCTCCATACTGTTTTCCAGAGTGGCCGCACCAGTTTGCATTCCCACCAACAATGTAAGAGTGTTCCCGTTTCTTTGTATCCTCTCCAACACCTGTAGTTTCTTGTGTTGTTAATTTTAGTCATTTTAACAGGCATGAGGTGGCAGTTTTGATTTGTATTTCCCTAACGAAGAGTGACATTGAGCATCTTTTCATGTGCCTGTTAGCCATCTGTATGTCTTCTTTGGAAAAATGTTTATTCCTATCTTTTGCCCATTTCTTAACTGGATTATTTGTTTTTTGGGTGTTAGTTTGATAAGTTCTTTATAGATTTTGGATACTAACCCTTTATTGGATATGTCATTTGCGAATATCTTCTCCCATTCCATAAGTTGCCTTTTAGTTTTGTTGATTGGTTACTTTTTTATGCAGAAGCTTTTTATCTGGATGAAGTCCCAGTAGTTCATGTTTGCTTTTGTTTCCCTTGCCTCTGGAGGCGTGTCTAGTAAGGAGTTGCTGTGGCTGAGGTCAAAGAGATTGCTACTGTGTTCTCCTCTAGGATTTTGATGGTTTCCTGTCTCACATTTAGATCTTTCATCCATTTTGAATTTATTTTTGTCTTTGGTATAAGAAAGTGATCCAGGTTCATTCTTCTGTGTGTTGCTGTCCAGTTTTCCTAACACCATTTGTTGAACAGATTCTTTTTTTCCATTTAGATATGCTTTCCTGCTTTGTTGAAGGTTAGTTGACCATATAGTTGTGTGTACATTTCTGAGTTTTCTATTCTGTTCCATTGATCTGTACGTATCTGCTTTTGGGCCAGTACCATACTGTTTTGATGACTTCCATTTTGTAATATAGCTTGAAGTCTGGAATCGTGATGTCTCCAGCTTTGCTTTTTCAGGATTACTTTGGCTATTTTGAGTCTTTGTGGTTCCACACAAATTTTAGTATTGTTTGTTCTATCTCTGTGAAAAATGGTGGTATACCGATAGGGATTGCATTAAATGTGTCTATCGCTTTGGGTAGTATAGACATTTTAACAATATTTGTTTTTCCAATCCATGAGCATGGAATGTTTTTCCATTTCTTTGTGTCCTCTTCAATTTCTTTCATAACTGTTCTACAGTTTTCAGAGTACACATCTTATCCCTTTGGTTAGGTTTATTCCTAGGTATCTTATTGCTTTTGGTGTAATTGCAAATGGGATTGATTCCTTGATTTCTTTTTCTGCTGCTTCATTATTAATGTGTAGAAATGCAATGGATTTCTGTACATTGATTTTATATCCTACAGCTTTGCTGAATTCATGTATTAGTTTTTTAGCAATTTTTTAGTGGAGTCTTTTGGGTTTTCTATATAGAGTACCATGTCATCTGCAAATAGTGAAAGTTTGACTTCTTCCTTGCTGATTTGGATGCTTTTTAATTTCTTTTTGTTGTCTGATTGCTGAGGCTAAGACTTCTAGTACTATAACGGTGAGAGTGGATATCTCTATCTTTTTCCTGACCATAGAGGAAAAGCTCTCAATTTTTCTCCATTGAGGATGATATTATCTGTGGTCTTTTGTATATGGCCTTTATGATGTTGAGGTATGTTCCAGCTATCCCTACTTAGTCGAGGGTTTTTATCAAGAAAGGATGCTGTATGTTCTCAAATACTTCTTTTTTGCATCTATTGAGAGGATCATATGGTTCTTATCCTTTCTTCTATTAGTGTGGTGTATCACATTGATTGATATGTGAATATTGAACCACCCCTGCAGCTCAGCAGTAAAACCCATTTGATTGTGATGAATAATTCTTTTAGTGTACTGTTGGATTTGATTTGCTAGTATCTTGTTGAGAATTTTTACATCCATGTTCGTCAGGGATATTGGCCTGCAATTCTCCTTTTTAGTAGGGTCTTTGTCAGGTTTTGAATCAAGGTAATGCTGGCCTCATGGAATGAGTTTGGAAGTTTTCCTTCCATTTCTATTTTTCAGAAAACTTTGAGAAGACTAGGTATTAACTCTTTTAACATGTTGTAGAATTCTCCTGGGAAACCATCTGACCCCGGACTTTTGTTTGTTGGGAGATTTTTGATTACTGATTCAATTTCTTTTCTGGTTATGGATCTGTTCAAATTTTCTTTTCCTGTTTCAGTTTTGGTAGTTTGTGTTTCTGGGAATTTGTCCATTTCTTCCATATTGGCCAGTTTGTTGGCATATAATTTTTCATAATATTCTTTTATAACTGTTTATATTTCTGTGGTGTTGGTTGTGATCTCTCCTCTTTCATTAATGATTTTATTTATTTGGATCCTTTCTATTTTTGAGAAGTCTGGCTAGGGGTTTATCAATTTTATTAATTCTTTCAAAGAACCAGCTCTTAGTTTCATTGATCTGTTCTGCTTATGTTTCTATATTGTTTATTTCTGCTCTAATCTTTATTATTTACCACTTTCTGTTGGCTTTAGGCTTTATTTGCTGTTCATTTTCTAGCTCTATTAGGTGTAAGGTTAGGTTGTGTATTTGAGACTTTTCTTGCTTCTTGAGGTGAGGAATCTTATATCTCAGAGAGGTCAAGTAACTTTCCTAAGACCACTTAGGAGGTAAATGATAGAGTTGGGCTTATAGCCCTAGAGTGGCTCTCAAAGTATATTTCCTAATCAGTAGCATCAGCTACTGGGATCTTGTTAGAAGTGCAAATTCTCAGGTATTTTCCCAGACCTATTGAATCAGAAACTCTGGAGGTGGTATCCAACCATCTGTACTTTAACAAACCCTCCAGGTGATTTTGATGCCCACTAAAATCTGAGAATCACTGCTCTAAAGAACATTCCATTAAATCTCATTATGTATATTGGAAAATATTAGGAAAACATTCACTTCACATTTTGAGAGAATTTTGAAAAACAAATCTGCTCTTAGTCTATATGGCATCTACATTTAGTCTGCTGCCTTTGAATATGGGGCAGGTCAGGGGACTTCATGGTGGGTCTGAGCATCTAGCAGCTCCCAGCAGGTTGCAAGGTAATTCAGAACCACATTTCCCCTGAGAATAGCTTCTTGTAGCTTCTCAGATTGTTTCACATAAGGAACAGTGTGAACCTGGGTAAAAGAAAAAAAAAAACATAACTAAAAACAACACCTCCAGTTTAAAATATGAAGAAGATGCCACAAATCCTCCAACCCCTTTTTATAGAATGAATTCAATAAAAGCAAGAGAAATTTTGTGTTAAAAAAAAAGCCAGATAGAACTGCTGGTAGTATGCTATCATTTATTTTGTTAATTCAGCAACATTTCAAGTGAGACCCAGACACTATAGCATTTAAAAATAATGCAACCTTGCTCCTGATGCAAGTGGCAAAAGCGAGAGGTCTCCACAGAGCTTTGCTAAAGGGGAAAAAAAAAGAAATTAAAAACCGTCCACTAATGTGCCGGCGAGTAATGAAATAAGAATCTGACACTTGGTGCATTGAAATGCAAACAAGATGTCCCTGTGTTACCCTGGCAATTCATCATAAAGGCCGGTGCATTTCTGCTTATTATACATGAGGTGCAGTGAATTATTACCAGGCTGGTTCTTCTAACAAACTTTTCAAAGTATGTACATGATAGGGTCAAAAGAGATTTATATGTGTGTTTGTGTGTGTGTGTGCACTCATGCTAGGATGTGCACGTAGAATTGTATGTTTCTCTGCCTGTGATACATGGAGCCAGATCTATCTGGATTATAAAGGAGAAATTCAGGTGATGACCCAAGTTTTTGGAAACATTCTCTCTCTCTCTTGTTCCCTCCGTCCCTTCCTGTCTCTTCTATCTACCTATTTGTCTGTCTGTCTGTCTGTCTGTCTGTCTGTCTATCTACCTACCCATCCATCCATCCATCTATCCATCCATCCATCCATCCATCCATCCATCCATCCTATAGGT
Organism: Panthera uncia; assembly: GCF_023721935.1. Classification (NCBI taxonomy): domain Eukaryota; kingdom Metazoa; phylum Chordata; class Mammalia; order Carnivora; family Felidae; genus Panthera; species Panthera uncia. Next base: position 123,210,476 of record NC_064810.1, on the reverse strand, counting down.
CCCAAGGAGGGGAGAATCAGAGGAGACATGGTCCTGTGTGCTGTGTAAAAAATGCAGTAATCGCTCTCAGGCAGACGGATTGGGATTTAAGGGGCTTCCTTGTTTGCTGTGGGAGAAGCAGGAAATGGTGGGAGTGAGGGAAACAGGAGGAAGGTTGGTGTGGGGATTGCAGTGATTTCTCAGTGAAAAATTTCCCACATCTCCTAAACCAGTTTCATTATGGGATTTGGCATAAGGTTGGCACATTAAGTGGAATAAAAAAATGGAGATTCTTATAGAGTGCACAGAAAAATATCTGGAAGGATACACAGTAACTTATAATAGTTATTACTGTGGAATGAGATTATGAGAAGGGAGAAGCAGGAGGCTTTACATATTCACATACCTCAGTTTTATTTGTAAAAACTTGTCATGGAATGTTCCAAAACCATACAAAAGTAGAGAGAATAAAAACAAAATAGAATACTTGTACTGTGCCCCAGTTTCAATAATTATCAACTCATGGCCAATCTTGTTTCATTTTACCCTACTTCTCCAGCCCATTTCTTAACTTGCCAGCTTATTTTGAAACAACTCCCAGGTATAGCATTCACTAGTAGTGTACTAATTTAAAAAAGGAAAAAAGAAACATGTTCTAATATAAAATAAAAAAAGAGAAATTAATTTGGAATCTATAATAATTCAAATCTGGCTGGAGTTTCCATCTTCTAGTGAATTTTTTTTAAAGTAGTGATTCTCATACCTGACTGATCACTGGAATTTCTTGGGAAACTTTTTAAACATGTAGGTTCCAGAGCCCACCAGGACCCACAGAATCAAAATCTCCATGGTGGGCCCAGGGATATCTGTGATTAAAAAGTTCCATATATGATTCTGATGATGAGCCAGGTTTGGGAACAGTTGGTCTACTTAAGATAAACTGTTTCAAGTACCTTCAAACACTTTGGAAAGACTTAATTCCATATAAGCAGTTGATACGCTAATTACAAATTTGCCTTATCTAGTCATTAAATTAGGTTCCATAAGGACTACTCTGAATCCCTTGGATTAAAGGAGTAGTTGAATCTAGTTAACCCAGTTCTGATTAGTATATAGCTATAAAATAGAAAAACACATTTTCTTAAAATATTCTATAATTCATACTTATTACCAATGTAATACTAGTCTTTGCTATAATTGGTGAAAACATGTGCTTTATTTTTGCCATAGATTCCCTAAGTTTAAGGTAAGGAAATGGGATCTCAAAGCAATTAAACAGTTTTCCTAAGGATATATAGATGGTTAATGGCTGATCCAGGGCAAATTCAAAGCCTGCATTGTGATAGGCACTGGTGAATCAATACAAATAATATAGGGTTCTAATGTTCCAAGGACTTAGAGTTTAGTGAGGGAGAAAGACACGTTTTGTGGACATGACTCAAAATACCTGCAGACTAGAGCAGTGATAAAAAGTAGTGGGAAGATCTCATTAAAAAAACTCAGGTGCCCCAAAATGAAACTGTTTTAATTTTTCCAGAACAGAACTTAATTTCTATTTTAAACTTTTAAGCTAACAACAAATGGACACTTTATTTTGGTCAATGTAAGTAATCTTAGTCACTTCAGGATTTCCTGCCCAGGCTCTTACCATGAGGTTGAATTGAATTCTGGGGTGGGGGGGGGGGAATGGGCACCAGAGTGCCTAGGCTGGGGAGAACTTAGTACCATCTTCTACCCTGCAACTGCTGACTATCTCATCTCATTTCCATCTGGTCCATAAGGGCTGGCTCATTTAGATGGTAGCTGTATTTTTTTAATCCTAATCACAAGGCTTTTTAGATCTGGGTCTTAGCTGCTCCCACAATAGTTTTGGTTACACCTAGACAGTTGGCTGTTCCATGCACTGTGCTGATGTAGTATAATAAGAAATGTATATTTGGTCTTTGTCTCTGGTTCTTGGCATAGAGTTCCTTGGAACTTCCTGAGAGATGAAAGTGATAGGAGCATCTTTTGTTAATCATAACAAGTCCTTTTCAACTGTAACTGAGTTTGGGCTAATGAAGCAACTGTTGGCAGGCTCTTAGATAGTTTTAGGATGGGGGCTGGTCACCAGAAAGACCAAACCTTGGTTAGAAGCTTGGGACTTTTTCTTTCTTTCTTTCTTTGTTTCTTTCTTTCTTTCTTTTTTAAATGTTTTTATTTATTTTTGAGGGGAGGGGGAGGGGCTGAGAGAGACAGAGAGAGGGAGACACAGAATCTGAAGGAGGCTCCAGGCTCTGAGCTGTCAGCATAGAACCTGACATGGGGCTTGAACTCATGGAAGCTTGGAACTTTCAGGTCTACTGCTATACTCAGACCTCTGGGCTGGAGATTGAGTTCAATCACTAATGGTCAATAATTTTATCAGTCACCTATGTAATGAAATCTACATAAAAATCTCTAAATGGCTGGGTTCAGAGAGCCATGATGCTGGGCTTCAAGAAATTCCATTATTTTTGCTAATAACTGGGCTTTTCCCGGGAACTGAGCACAGATCCGCCTTATTCTTGGATCTCCAGGTCTATTTGGTAATTCTGTTATGCACACTGCCTCCAAAAGACTTGGCTTGGTGTGTGTGTGGGTTGTTGGGGATAGGTGGGAAGAGGTGGGAGAATAAATGGCATGGGTATCCCTCTCAGAGGCCCACCAGGGTCTACATTTATTTCTTCTTTTCTACTTAGTGATTGCAATACTGATTTTTGATGTCCCAATATTCCCACAGAGTATTCTTATTTTTCAGTAGCATAATGCCAGTGTGTTTCCCTTTGATCTTCTCTCCCCTTTTCCTCAGCTCCCCAGATTATAGAATATTATGCATTTTCCTATGAGTGGGGATTGGTAAAAAAACTGTCTTTAAATGTTTTTGACCACACATTTTTTCAAATCTTTTTTTTAACTTTTTAATGTTTATTTATATTTTAGAGAGAGAGAGAGAGAGACAGAGAGTGTGTGTGAGCGGCAGAGTGGCAGAGAGAGAGGGAGACACAGAATCCAAAGCAGGCTCCAGGCTCCGAGCTGTCAGCACAGAGCCTGATGCGGGGCTCGAACCCATAAACTGTGAGATCATGACCTGAGCTGAAGTCGGACGCTTAACCGACTGAGCCACCCAGGTGTGCCTCAAATCTTTTAATTTATGGCATAAACTATGACTTGACTTCTTCAGAGCTTAGAATGTCAATGCTCTCCAGCCAAGACCAGCAGGAACACACTTACAGTTGAACAAATTTGGCTTATTATTTGTTGCAGTGAGGGAGAGCACATACCATAAAGAATCAAGGTGTTGTCTGTAAGAGGGTATTAGAAAGGACTTATTATAGAATTTGGGCTTGTGTTAAGAGATTTTGAAAGGGTTTAAGAAAATGAGGTTTTGCTCTGGATTGGATGCTGTCAGGAAGTAGGGTAATTCTATGGTTGGGTATCTTAATACATTTTATCTAGTAGGAAGGAAGATTAGAAAGAGGCTAAAGCTATAATTGGTAAAGAAGCAGCAGTCATTCATATTAGCTGGGGGAGGAGGATGTTGGGTATTTTTGTGGCTTGGACAGGACATAATCAGACATGATTATGGACTGGTCTTGTTTTTGTCTTGATCCATTATAGTTTCATAGTGGCCTTGTCTGATACTGACATTCTGTGAAACTTATGATTGACAAGAGAACACTCAGACCTATCTGTGGGTGCCGGGCCAGCTCCTAGCAAAACCAAGGCCAGGCTGATAGTATTAAGCCAGATCCCAAATGTCAGGGGCTGTGTTTTTCTTTTTCAGTGTATGAAATCCAGATTTATGTCCCCTAAATGGATTTTTGAAGCACAAAAGCCAAGAATACATTTTTTATGTTTTCCTATGTTCCCAAAGTCTAGCTCCTCAAAGAGAGGACAGCCTTGAGATATCAGGTAATCTTAGAGAAAATGACATCAGTTACAATGTTAAATCATTATCCTGTTATCTGTACAATGACATTAGCAGATGACTGGAACTATGATAGAGGTAGCATTGTGTAGGGAGAACCTAACACAGCATCCCTGGAAGAGGTGACCTTTGAGATGACTTTTTCACCAGAAGAGGGAGAGGGAAGAAAAGATCCTAGGTGGAAAGAAAAGCCACATTGGCAGAGCTGGAGGAAAAGAGAGTACACTAGAGAAGTCAGTCATGGTACTTGCCTTGCTCATGGTTCCTTATAAGTAAAAGCAAAAGATTCCACCCCTGTCTGAAGCTGATTGGATCAGAAGTGCTTACTGACCCAAAAGGGCAGCTTCTTTCTAGGCTGGTCAGCAACCTATGAAGTTGCCCTGCACATAAAGAGGAGCTGGGTCGATCCAATTTTGTTTCTTTTTCAGTATTGTGGACTAGGAAATGTCCAGAGAAACAGGCTTTGAGGGGCCAGAGTTAAAGTTTAAGGGCTGTGTGAAGAGGAGCCTTGAGGAAAAGTGGGAGTCAGGAGGGATCATGGACAGTCAACATTATGGGGAGCAGGGACTCAAGGCAGAGAAATGGCAGGTTGAAAGAATAAGCAGTGAGGTAACTGGAACAGACAAACCACAGTAAGAGAAGATACCTGACAATAGTTGAATCCTCTTAGTGCAGAGTGGCAAAATGGAAATCCACTCACTCCTGAAGTTCCTCTTTTTCTGTGGGTAGAGAATGATTCAACCAGAATCTTTGTTCCTGGAGTTCAGATCCTTTCCTCCTCCTCAGCAATCTACAGAGAGCCTTACAGTGCTCCTCCACTGACTCAAACCTATTTGAATTCTTTGCAACTGGAAGACCCCAACTAAAGCACAGAGGGAAGCAGGGACCAGAGCCTGGCAGGTACCATCTGCTAAGACTTGGGGCTTAGAAATAAACACTTCATCAGAGCTCATACAGTTGTAAGTGAAAGAAAACCCAACTCAGTTTGGTTTAAGACCGAATAGCACTGTGTTACCTCATATAACCGGAAAGTCCAGGGGTGGTTGGTGTGAGGCATGCTGGATTCAGGACTTGGACAATGTTATCAGGACTGTCTCGCCATGTCTCTGCTCTCTTCTTTTCTGTGTGGTCTTCAGGCAGGCTCTTCTCTAGGTTTACATCCTATAGACATAGAGTGTTTTCTTAGTTGCTTGGGAAAAAACCCTGGGAAGGAGGATTAGGCCAACTTGAATTAGGGACCTGTCTCTGAATAAATCTCGATGGCTGTTAACACCTGGTATATTGGTGGGACCAGCCCTGCTCAACTGCAAGGATAAAATTGAGGGTAGATGCTAGACAGGCAAATTTAGAAGTGTGTCGTCATGTGGATGTGCTTGTGCATTTAAACTCCTTTATTAGTTCTAGCCACCAGAAGATGAGAAGCCTAGATAAGAAGGACAAAACAAAACATAGCCATTATCTGGACAGGAATGCATCTTTTAATTTTAGTAAGAATTAGTTCAGAAGCCAAAATACATTTAATCTGTTGTTATTACTTTTTTTTTTTTTATCTTTCCAAATAGCTTTGGAATTTGATATAGTTGGTGGCACCATGATTAGAGAGTCATAGGACCATGAGAAAATGAAGTTCATGATGAGTCTAGAAGGAAACCAGCAGTGTGTAACAGAAGGGTTGTTTCTGGAGCTGAAAGGGTTGAATCTGGTTCTGTCATTTCCTGGCTTGAGTCATTTAGTCCCTCTGGGCTTCAGAATCTGTAATTGGGGAGGATGATAGACATCCTGTAGTGTTGTTGGTGAGGGTTAAATGCAAGATAAAATGTCTGGCATATGGGAGGTGCTGACTAATGGTAGCTATTGTTATCCAGAGGTTGCTTCAAGGCTACATGGCTCAGCCTTCCAAGATCCTCCTGCCTTCAGGGAGTACATACCCAATCACTTTAGACTCCCTGTCAGGCTGCTCTACCTGAGTCTATACTCAGCCCACCCCAAATAAAGAAAAACCCTGGTTGAAATCAGTTGATAAGGGACAGTTTGAAAACTACAGGTTTAATTCAGCCGACAGCAAGTTAATAATTAGCTAAAACTGAGAAATATGTTTAGAGAAAACATATCAGAATTCAGTGTTTTTATTTTCCAAATTAGTTTGTGTATACGGTTATTGACTCCTGTTATAAATGACATTCTAAAACCTTATACCTAGCAGTTTGTAAAGCAGTCCTAGAAAGAGTGTGTATGTGTGTGTATATGCATTTGTGTGCGCATGTGTTTTGTGTGAACAAGAGGAACAGTGGTATTGTTGAAGGGGCCATTCACCTGGGAACAGAAGCTGATGAAGCCCCTGGCAGGTGGTAGGACCCTTGCCAAACCTGTGACTGGTTCCTAGGGATTGACTGAGGGGCTTGGGTCCCTGTTGAGGTTGTTCTTGTTGTGGCTGTCTGCACTAGAGAGCAGGCCCAGAGAAAATGTCTCAATGGAAAATTCAAAAGCTAGCCAGTGTAATAAGAGACAGTGGGAACCTGGCTCTGTGGCTCACAAGCTAAGCACTGGGCCAGAGCTCTGCCACTATGTCATCTATGCATTAATGCATCTTCTGCCTCATACCTGCAAGCCAGGTGTGGGATTGGCAGCGTGAACCAGCTCCAGATCAAAGCCCATGTGGACATTCTGAACTTCTTTCATTGACCTTTCCTCTAGCTTATCCAAGGAGGAATAGCAGAAGCGCGGGATGGTCACTTGGCAGCTGGAGTTTTATGAAGGTCATGTCAAATTTTAAGGCTTATAGTTCGTGAGTGCTGTTGGCTTCCAAGACCTATTTTTCTAGCCCAGAAATAAAGTGCAACCAGCGTTCATTCATTTGTTCATCCATTTATTCTACCCTACTTCTTAAAAGAAACAGAAGCATTTTTCAATTAAAAGAGAAGCCGTGGAGGATCAGGAATATAGATGTTCCTCAAACCTCAGTTGATATTTTAATATAATCTTAAAAACATAGTTCTGAGCTTCCTAGAAGAAAGGGAATACATTGTATCTGATAAAGGGAGGCTTACCAGCACATCTCCAGAGAAACATTTTCTGTTATGATTTCCCTAAATGCCAAACAGGTGTGTAAATTCCTCTAAATCAGTGGCTCTCCTCTTGTGGTCCTTTGGCCAGCAGCATCTGGGAACTTGTTAGAAATGCATACTCTCAGGCTCTACCCCAGACCTAGGAATCAGATACTCGGGTTGGAGCCCAGCAGTCTGAGCTTTAACAAACCCACTAAGCATTTCTGGAAGGATCCTGAAATTTGAGAACCACTGTTCTAAATGTGCTTAGTATTTAAAGAGGAGCCAGGTGCTACTAATTACTTTGATGCCTATTCACTTTGTTTAGCATGTCCATAGCAATCTGCAAAAGCAGGTGATCCATTTCATGGCCTTCCCCATACCTATGGTCTTTGCATAACCCCGGAATAGGGAGGCCAGACTGTCTATCATCAGGTTTATTCAACTCCAGCTTGTTTTTAGGAAGATGATGGCTATTTTTGAAAACACATTTCTATCGGTTCTTTTCACCTTCAGACTAGTAGTGATGTAACATAAATGTGTTTTCTTCAGCTGCAAATCTTTGTCAGTATTTTTAGGAAAAAACCCTATAAAATGTAACAGGTGTAATTTCTTCTCAGTTTCTCCCTTAATATGTGCCTTACCATCTTATTAGAGGTAGAAATTTAATTTACATCCAGTAAATCTGATCAAAATTTCTAATTCCTCACAACATACATGTGTATTTGTCTTCTCTGTTGAAATCAGCACACTCATCCATCTGGATATTTGCAGAACAACTAGCTTTTCCCTTCCTGTGGAATTTCATGCTAATTTTTTTCTTTTTTTTTTCTCCTTCTTTTAATATGAAATTTATTGTCAAATTGGTTTCCATACAACACCCAGTGCTCATCCCAACGGGTGCCCTCTTCAATGCCCATCACCCACTTTCCCCTTCCTCCCACCCCCCATCAACCCTCAGTTTGTCCTCAGTTTTTAAGAGTCTCTTATGTTTTGGCTCCCTCCCTCTCTAACCCTTTTTTTTTTTTTCTTTCCTTCCCCTCCCCCATGGTCTTCTGTTAAGTTTCTCAGGATCTACATAAGAGTGAAAACATATGGTATCTGTCTTTCTCTGCATGACTTATTTCACTTAGCATAACACTCTCCGGTTCCATCCACGTTGCTACAAAAGGTCATATTCCATTCTTTCTCATTGTCACGTAGTATTCCATTGTGTATATAAACCATAATTTCTTTATCCATTCATCAGTTGATGGACATTTAGGCTCTTTCCATAATTTGGCTATTGTTGAAAGTGCTTCTATAAACATTGGGGTACCCTATGATGCCCCTATGCATCAGCACTTCTGTATCCCTTGGGTAAATTCCCAGCAGTGCTATTGCTGGGTCATAGGGTAGATCTATTTTTAATTTTTTGAGGAACCTCCACACTGTTTTCCAGAGCAGCTGCACCAGTTTGCAATCCCACCAACAGTGCAAGAGGGTTCCCGTTTCTCCACATCCTCTCCAGCATCTATAGTCTCCTAATTTGTTCATTTTAGCCACTCTGACTGGCGTGAGATGGTATCTGAGTGTGGTTTTGATTTGTATTTCCCTGATGAGGAGTGACGTTGAGCATCTTTTCATGTGTCTGTTGGCCATCTGGATGTCTTCTTTAGAGAAGTGTCTATTCATGTGTTCTGCCCATTTCTTCACTGGATTATTTGTTTTTCGGATGTGGAATTTGGTGAATTCTTTATAGATTTTGGATACTGGCCCTTTGTCCGATATGTCATTTGCAAACATCTTTTCCCATTCCATCAGTTGCCTTTTAGTTTTGTTGATTGTTTCCTTTGCAGTGCAGAAACTTTTTATCTTCATGAGGTCCCAATAGTTCATTTTTGCTTTTAATTCCCTGGCCTTTGGGGATGTGTCAAGTAAGAAATTTCTGTGGCTGAGGTCAGAGAGGTCTTTTCCTGCTTTCTCCTCTAGGATTTTGATGGTTTCCTGTCTCACATTCAGGTCCTTTATCCATTTTGAGTTTATTTTTGTGAATGGTGTAAGAAAGTGGTCTAGTTTCATTCTTCTGCATGTTGCTGACCAGTTCTCCCAGCACCATTTGTTACAGACTGTCTTTTTTCCATTGGATATTCTTTCCTCTTTGTCAAAGATTAGTGGACCATACTGACCATACTTTTGTGGGTCTAATTCTAGAGTCTCTGTTCTATTCCATTGGTCTATGTGTCTGTTTTTGAAAAAAAATTTTTTTAACGTTTTATTTATTTTTGAGACAGGGAGAGACAGAGCATGAACAGAGGAGGGTCAGAGAGAGGGAGGCACAGAATCCGAAACAGGCTCCAGGCTCTGAGCTGTCAGCACAGAGCCCGACGCGGGGCTCGAACTCACAGACAGCGAGATCATGACCTGAGCCGAAGTCGGCTGCTTAACCGACTGAGCCACCCAGGCTCCCCAATGTGTCTGTTTTTGTGCCAATACCATGCTGTCTTGATGATGACAGCTTTGTAGTAGAGGCTAAAGTCTGGGATTGTGATGCCTCACGCTTAATTTTTTTTTTCTTAAAGCACACTTAATGAACAGTTTAAGTAAAAGCAAATGAAAAATTCAGATACTTGTCCTTCAGTTTCAAAGACAAATGAGAGACATGATGTTTTGGTTTTTATTCAGGTATATCATGTTATATAAACTCACTCAATGTATATCACACTCTTGAAACATCTCCAAGGATTCTGCATTTAGGGCTTTTCAAACTTCTGGCCAAGGTCAAGTAGAATATCACGTGTGTAGTCTTTTTTTATCCACCCTGTCTAGGACAATGCCACTGATACTGTTTCTGTATAAGAGCATGAGGTCTTGATTATTGTAGCTATATAATAAGTCTTGAAATTGGGTAGACAGATTCTTCCCAATTCCTTCTTTTTTCAAAAATAGTTTTAAGTGTTTTAGTTCTTTTGACTTTTAATATAAATTTTGTAATCCTGTTTATATCGACAAAAAGTATTGCTGGGATTTTGGTAGGAATTGCATTAAACTACATATCAATTTGGGGAGAGTTGACATCTTTACCATGCTGAGTCTTCCCTTCCACAAATAATGGTATGTCTCTCCATTTATTTAGATCTTCTTTGATTTCTTTTATTGGCATTGTGTATTTTTAAGTATACAAGTCCTGTCCATGTTTCATTAGATATATACCTGAGTATTTCATTTTTTGAGAGATTGTAAATGGTATTATATTTTTCAGTTTGGTGTCCAATGTATTCATTGTTAGTATACAGAATCACAATTGAGATTTTTGTTTATTTAGTATCCTGTGACCTTGTTGAATTCATCTATTAGTTCTTGGAGGTTGTGGGTTTTTTTTTTTTTTTAAGATTCCTTGAGTTTTTCTATGTAGAAAATCAAGTCATCTGCAAATAGGGATTGTTTTATTTCTTCCTTTTTGATATGTATGTCTTTTCTTGCCTCACTGCACTGGTTAGAACCTACAGCTTTATGTTGAGTGAGAGTGGTGAGAACAGATCATTCATTACCAATCTGAGGGGGAAAGCATCCAACTTTTTCCCAGTAGCTGTAGTTTTTTGAATATGGCCTTTATCAAGTTGAGGATGTTTTCTTCTCTTCTTAGTTGTCTGAGATTTAAAAAAAAATCATGACTAGGTATTGGATTTTGTCCAGTGCTTTTTCTGCATTGATTGATCAAATGATTTATCTTCTTTAACCTGTTAATTTGATTGATTTTTGAATATTGAAACAGCTTTGCATCCCTTTGGGGGGGGAACCCGCTTAATCGTGGTGTATCATTCTTTTAACAGATTGTTGAATTCTACTTGGAGTTCCATTTGCTAATATTATGTTAAGGGTTTTTACATCTGTTCTCATGAGGGATATAGGTTGGTAGTTTTATTTTTTTGTATGTTTTTAAAGTTTATTTATTTATTAAATTAAAAAAAATGTTTATTATTTTTGAGAGAGAGAGAGAGAGAGAGTGTGAGCAGGGGAGGGGCAGAGAGAGAGGAAGACACAGAATCTGAAGCAGGCTTAAGGCTCTGAGCTGACAGCACAGAGCCCGACATCAGGCTTGAACTCATGAACCGTGAGATCATGACCTGAGCTTAAGTAGGAAGCTTAACTGACTGAGCCACCCAGGCACCCCTAAAGTTTATTTATTTATTTTGAGAGAGAGGGAGAGAGCGTGTGTGCACATGAGTTGTGGAAGGGTACAGAGAGAGAGGGAGAGAGAGAATCCTAAGCAGGCTCTGTGCTGTTAGCACAGAGCCTGACGTGGGGCTGGATCTCAGGAACTGTTAGATCATGACCTAAGCTGAAATCAAGAGTTGGACACTCAACCTACTGAGCCACCCAGGTGCCCCATTTTTGTATTGTTTTTGTCTGGATTTGGCATTTGGGTAATAATACTGGCTTAAAATGATTTGGAAGGTGTATCCTCCTATTGTACTTTCTAGAAGAGATTGTATACAATTGTTGTTAATTCTTCCTTAAACATTTGATAGAATTCTCCATCTGGGCCTGAAGGGTTTTTTTTTTTTTCCTTTGTTTTGGTAGCTTTTAAATTATGAATTCAATTTTCTCAGCATTTACAAGGCTATTCAAATTACTTTCTATTGGGTGATTTGTGGCAGTTTGTGTTTCTTGAGAAAGTGGGTCATTTCATTTACTGTTATATGTATGTGTGTAGAGTTGTTCATGGTGTTCCTTTACTTTTCTTTTGATGTTTGCATGGTCTAAATTGATGTCCCCTGTTTAATTCCTTATATTGGTAGCTTGTGTATTGTCTTTTTTTCCTTCTCAGTTTTGCTAGAAGTTTGTCAATTTTATCAGTCTTTTCAAAGACCAGCTGTTTGTTTCACTGATTTCTCTTTAATGTTTTTCCTTCTGCTTGATTGGGATTATTTTGCTTTTCTTGTTTTGGTTCTTGAGTTGGGAGCCTAGATTATTGCTTTTAGACTGTTACTCTTAGTGCTATAAAATTTCCTCTAAGCACTGTTTTAGCTGTACCCCACACATTTTGATAGTTTGTGCTTTCATTTTCACTCAGTTCAATTAAATTGTTTTTTACCTCGAGATTTCATCCTTGACCTAAGGATTATTTGGAAGTTGTTTAGTTTCCAAGTATTTTAAGATTTTTCCTTTATCTTTCTGCTACTGAACTTTAGTTTGATTCCATTGTGGTTGTGGAGCACACTCTTAAGATAACAATTCTTTGAAGTTTTTGAGGTTTATTTTATAGCCCTGGACATGATCTGTCTTGGTATGTGTTCCATAAGCCCTTGAAAATCATGTGTATTCTGCTGTTATTGGGTGGAGTGTTCCATAAATATTGATTAGATCTTGTTGTTGAATGCGTTGTTGAGTTATTTTATATTTTATTTTCTGTCTAGTTGTTCCATAAATTGCTCAGAAAGGGGTGTTGAAGTCTCTAACTGTAATTGAGGATTTGTCTCTTTCTCTTTTCAGTTTTTGTCTTCCATATCTTGCAGCTCTCTTGTTTTGTCTATACACATTTAGAATTGCTGTCTTCTTAGTGGACTGACCCTTTTATCATTATATAATGTCTTTCCCCATCTCTAGTAATTTTCTTTGCTATGAAGTCTACTCCTACTTTCCTTGGTTACTGTTTATGTGATATATAGTTTTTCTATTATTTTTTTCAACCTGCCAATTTCATTACATTTGAAGAGAGTTTCTTGTAGATAGCATATAATTGGGTTAGGTTTTGAAGTCTACTCTGCCAATCTTGGTCTTCTAATTGATACATGAAAATCATTTATGTTTAATGCAATTATTGATATGTAAATATTGATATGTTAATATGTCAATAAGCCTGCCATTTCATTTTTTGTTTTCTCTTTATTCTGTTTGCTTTTCCTGCCTTGAATATTTTCCATATTCAATATTGAATATTTCCTGCTTGAATATTTTTCAAATTCCATTTTGATTTATGTATGGTGTTTCTGAGTATATTTTTTTGTATATATTTTTTTCATGGCTGCTTTAGATATTACATTATATATACACATAACTTACTATAGTCTGTTGATGTTGTTATTTTACCAGTTTGAGGGGAGTATAGAAATCTTACCTCTTTATGTGCCCTTAGCCTCTCCCATTTATAATGTAATTGTCTTAAATATTCCCTTTCTATGCATTTAGAACCACATGATTCTATAATTTTTGCTTCATTATCAGTCATAATTTAGACCTCTCCAGTGGAGAAGAAGCTTATTTTATTTACCCATAATTTAGCTACCATGTTCTTACTTCTTTCTTGATGTTCTAAGTTTCCTTCATTTATCATTTCCTTTCTCTTTATTTTTTTTTTTCAGGAACTTTCATGCTGTTTTCCATATTGCCTGTACCAATTTACAATCCCACCACCAAAGTTTCCCTTTTCTCCACATCCTCACCAACACTTGTTATCTCGTCTTTTTGATAATTGGCATTCTAACAGGTGTGAAGTGGTTTTGATTTCTGTTTCCCTGGTGATAAGTGATGTTCAGCATCTTTTCATGTACCTCTTGGCCATCTGTATTTTCTCTGGAAAAATGTCTATTCAGATCTTTTGTCCGTTTAAAAAATCAGATTATTTAAAAAAAAGTATTATTATTATTTTTGCAATTGAGTTGTATGTGTTCCTTATATATTTTAGATATTACCTTATAAGTTAGCTGATATACTTATCAGGTATATGATTTGCAAATGTTTTCTCCCGTTTAATAGATTACCTTTTCATTTTGTTGATTATTCCTTTTTCCCCCAGAAACTTTTTAGTTTGATGTAGTTCCACTTATTTATTTTTCCTTTTGTTTCTTGTGTTTTTGGTGTTATACTGAAAAAGTCATTGCTAAAACCAATGTCAAGAAGCTTTTTTCCCCTATGTTTTTAAAAGGGATTTTATGGTTTCAGGGCTTACATTTAAGTCCTTAATCCATTTTGAGTTAATTTTTGTAAGTGGTATAAGATAGAGGTCCACTTTCATTCTTCTGCATGTGATTATCCAGTTTTCCCAGCATCACTTATTAAAAAAGACTGGTCTTTCCTCATTGAATATTTTTGGCTTCTTGTCAAATATTAGTTGGTTGTATGTGCATGAGGTTATTTCTGAGCTGTCTTTTCTATTTCATTGGTCTGTATGTCAATTTTTATGCCAGTGCCACACTATTTTAATTACTATAGCTTTGTAGTATAGTTTAAAGTCAGGAAGTGTGATGAGTCCAGCTTTGTTCTTTCTCAAGATTGCTTTGGCTCTTTGGGGTCTTTTGTGGTTCCATATGAATTTTAGATTTTTTTTTCCTATTTCTGTAATACCATTGGAATTTTGTAGGGATTGCTTTGAATCTGTAGATGGTTTTGAATAGTATGGGCATTTTAACGATATTAACTCTACAGACACAGTATATCTTTCCATTTATTTGTATCTTCTTCAATTTCTTTCACCAAATTTTATAGTTTTCCATGTAAAGATCTTTTACGTCCTTGGTTATATTTATTTCAAAGTATTTTAATCTTTTTGATGCTATCACAAATAGGATTGTTTTCTTTATTGCTCTTTCATATGTTTTGTTGTTAGTGTATAGAAATGCAACTTATATTTCAATGTTGATGTTGTTTCCTACAACCTTACTGAAATCATTTATGATTTTAATAGTTTTTTTTTGTGGAGTCTAGGGTTTTCTCTCTATATGTATACATCTCATGTCATCTGAAAACAAAGACAATTTTACTCCTCTAATTTGGGTGCTCCCAAAGGCACTTTTGTCTGTGGGTGGTTGCCAAATTATTGTTGAACAGGGATACAAGTGAAGAATGTCTTACTTGACCATCTTGCTGATGCCACTTATCCCCCTTTTCTTCTTTTGTTGAAGCAACCACTATAATGAACTTGTTATATGACATTCTTGTCCACATTTTTTTCTTGTCCACATTTTTACACATTTATCACATATTTGTATCTAAAGTCTAGCACGTCCATGTCTGGTATTGCTTTGCATGTTACAAACATTTATATATTGATAGAGATCAAGTTCATTTATTTTAATTACTGAATAGAATTGTATTGGATGGATATGCCTCATTTTATTTTCATTGATCAATAGTTCACTGCCTTTAATATTTGATTATTATCAAGGCTGCTACTATGTGCATCCCTGGACATGTCTTTTTGTGCAGTAGTTGAGAATTTCTCTGTCAGATTCCAGGAATGAATGAAAGTGCTAGACAATATGGTAATGCATTTTTAATTTTACCTGAAACTGTCAAACTGCTCTCCAAAATGGCAGTACATTCCCACCAGCACTGTGAGTGTTTTTGTTTCCCTCTAATTCTCCAACACTTGATATATATTGTGCAACTTAAAAAATATTTGAGAGTCTAAAAGATTTGAAATAAGTGATCTCTCAAAAAACACAAACAGTATTCTGTCACATCATGCCATCCCTACCCCCAACCCATCAGGGGTCCTTACATTTAGAATAAAATCTACATTAAAAAAAACCAGCCTATTAAAGCTGCCTTCTGCCCAAATAACTACCATCCCCTAGTGCCATTCTTTGTTGTATTTCAGATGCTGGGGTCATACTGGCCCATTTCTGTTTCTTAAGCCAGTTAAACTCAGTTAAACTCTGACCTGCCTTTAAATCTTTATATTTACAGTTCTATCTGCCTGGGCAGTTCTGTTCCCAGTTTGACCATCAGCTTATCCTTGAGGCATCAGGATGAAGGGACAAATATTACTTCCTTAGAGTGGCCTTCCTAGAGCATCCTGTCTATGTAAGGTAGCAATAACATCCTCTCCTTTCCCCATTTATTTCCTATCAGATTGCCCCCTTTCACCTACCACCATTTGTTTATTTGTATTTACTTGTTTACTGTGAACAGGCAATATAGCTTCTTCCCTCCCATCTTCCAAATGTCTAGCAAAATGTCTCTTGAGTTCCATACTAACCTAGGATTATGCAGGAAAGGGGGATTTTGGGAAATGTAGTTCTAGCTCAAGTAGGTTGACACAATACAAATCTACCACAAATTTAGCATTGTTCTTATGGGTTGGGAAAAGAGAAAGATATTTATTGGATATGTTTTATGGGCCAGGGACCATGCAAGGTAATTTATACATATTTTCACTTAATTCTGAAAACAGTTCTGTGAAGTAGTTGGTATTGTCCTCATTTTATAGAAGACTGTAGCTCTATGAGGTTAAATAGCTTGCTGTATATCATATAGTTACTAAATGATATCATTGGTATTTAAATCCAAGTCTTTCCAATTCCCAAACCCATTCATTTCAATGACATAGTCCCAGTTTTTAATTACTTAGTTTTATTACTATTTACATCATTTTGGTAGATTAATTTTGTCTTAAAAAAGTAAAGCTGTTAGTGACCATTAGCTTTTTATGTGTAAAAGTGTCCAGTGGGGAGATGATGGCTTGAATTGCCCATTGAAGCCAAGATGACTATCTGGGGCAGAAGGTATCAATTATTTAATTTTAATTTTTTCCCTCTACAAATTATTTTACTGATTTCCCATTATCTTTAACATTCAGTACAATTACTGCTCTTATTTTACAGTTTCTTTTAGATAGAATTGACATAAAGCACTGTACAGTTTTAAAGTGTATAGCATAATGACTTGACTTACATAAATTTTGAAATGATTACCACAATAAGTTTAGTTAACATTGAATCTTAATTATTAATGGGAATAGAAATCACCCATAGAAATGTGGTCCTCACAAGAGTTTCCCAAGCTTGTCTAAAGGTTAGAACCATCTGGAGTGCTGGTAAAAAGTATAGATTTCTAAGCCACTCTGCAGGAGATTTGAGTCATAAGGTTTGTAGAGGGGAGACTACCTTTAAACAAATACCCCAAGCAATTTGTATCATAAGGCAAAATTGGGAAAAACTGCCTTACTTTCCACTTCAAGAACTTTTGATGGAGTGGCAGCTAATTTGATTTTGGAAGAAGAAGGTTCCTAGAATTTTAGTAAGAATGGCAGGAGTGCAAGGAATGCCTTGCAGATGCAACCAAATTTCAGAGCCAAATATCCATACAACCAAATGTACACAGAAATATGTGAGTACTTGAATAGTCAGGCTTGACACAGTGGAAAAAAATGATAAGGCATTTCAAGAGAGAAATTTATCCAGGAATTAGTAATAAGGGTGTTGGAAGGGCTGGGAAAACAAAACAGAGTAAGGTGAGGTTACTCAAAGAGACATGGAGAAAAAAAGGGGAAATAGGGTGATCTGGAACCAAGAAGCTACCGAGGTATCTGCTTTGGAGTTGATGCCCAGGCTTAGCAACCTGAGGCTTAGTCATTGCTGGGGTGGACTGCAAAAAGAGGGGAAGAGAGAGAGGAGAGAGAGGAGGGAGAAAATGAACACTAGTTTCTGCCGTCTTCCTGCTCTTCAGTCTCTTCCAGTGCTTCCCATTGGCTGAACTTGACTGGAATTCAGCTGGGAAACAAGTGTGGGGATTGTAGTCTGCAGTCTGCAGACTGTAGTCTTCGTGATATGAAACAGAACATAAGTAGTGGGAATAGAGCTGAGAGCCACCAGATGATTATTTAATCAACTGGAGGGTCCAGTCAAAACAGGGTCATGGCTTGAGGCAGTCTGTAGCTAGGGGAAAGAAACCCACATGACTCCTCAAAGCAGCGAGTTGTAAGAGTTCAGGTTGGTAACACTTGTGTCCATTTTACTTGGAAATGTTGCTTAACACCCTCTGTGATATAGTTTATGGCTTAATCAATGGAAAGAGAATCTATTATAATTGTCCAAGTCAGAAGCTGAAACTCCATCCTCAGGGGTGAGTCAAGTCAACAGCCTTATTTTGCAAAACTTACAAATGTTTAAAAAACTTTGGGTTGCCAAATTTAAAAATTATATTTCACACAAAAATAAAAAAAATCTACCTTCTCTTGAAAAGTTAGAATATTTGGCAAATTTGGAATCTCATCCAACATGGCAACAGTCAGCTGGGAGAATTATAGTGGGAGCTCAATTTAGGCAGAGTATATGTTTTTCTTGTGTCTTCCTGACATACATTATGTACCTGGTCTCTATGGGCATTTGAATTTACAATTTCTGGTCTTAATATACCATTATATTTTTAGTTTATAAGTTTATAAAATTTTAACTTATACGTTCATAAAAAATGTGAGAACAGAGGTTTATCTGTACTTCAGGCAATTTACTACTGTTTATGTGACCTAGTGAGACAAAACATTGACAATGATGATTATGATAGTGGTGAAGGAACTACTAACCATCAGGTGGAAACATCCAGAGGTGAACACTGATCATCTGGGAAGATGTTAAAATTCTCACTCAACATCATTAATCATCCAGGAAATGCAAATCAAAGCCACAGTGAGGTATTACCTCACATCAATCAGAATGGCTAGTCTCCAAAAGATAAGACATAACAAGTATTGGCGAGGATGTGGAAAAAAGGGAACCCTCATGCACCTTGGTGGGAATGTAAATTGGTGTAACCACTGTGGAAAACAGTATAGAGGTTCTTCAAAAAATTAAAAATAGAAATACCATATGATCCAGTAATTCCACTTCTAGGTATTTACCTGAAGATAAGGAAAACACTAATTCAGAAAGACGCATACACCCTTATGTTTATTGCGGCATTATTTACGATAGCAAAGATATGGAAGCAACCCAAGTGTTCATCTATAGTTGAATGGATAAAGAAGACACACACACACACACACACACACACACACACACACACACACAGAGGAATATTACTCAGCCATAAAAAGAATGATTATCTTGTCATTCACCACAATGTGAATTGACCTAGAAAGTATTATGCTAAGTGAAATACGCCATACAGAGAAAGACATATGATTTTACTTATACGTGGAATAAAAAAAACCAAAACAAATACACAATAACAACAAAAACAATAACAAAAAGAAAAAGACTCATAAATATAAGGAACAAACTAGTGGTTGCTAAAGGGAAGGGGAATGGTGGAATAGAGGAAACAGGTGAAGGGGATTAAGAGGGACAAACTTCCAGTTATAAATAAGTGATGAAAAGTACAGCATAGGAAATATAGTCAATAATGTTATAATAAATACACTTTTAGTGATGAGCATTTCATAATGTATATAATTGTTGTACACCTGAATTTAATATTATATGGCTATTATACTTCAATTAAAAAATATCCTCTCTAGCCCTGAAAAATTAGCTCTTGACTGTAAACAAAATGTCACATTAGTGGAGCTAAAAAATTTGGGTCTAATGTTAAACTCCTGGATATTTAATGTCTTGGTCCCTGCACATCTTTACAGGGAAGAGAAGGATCACCGATATGTGTAATCCTGTATCCTATTTCCTCAGTAAACAAGTTACTCTAGAAACACTTAGCAATAGCTTGGTGACCACCCTGAATTCTAAGAAACTTCAAAAGTCAACTTGCAGCTGGGCAGGATCTTTGATTAGAAACTTTTTCAAAGATGCTTTCCTTCACATCAGCGTACAGTTATTATCTGGTTTTGCTACTAATATTTTAGGAAGTGTTTGAGCATAATTCTATAAAGAATTTTTTTTCCAGCTGACCATGGGTCAGTATCTTGCCTCTACATTGGCATATGAGTGTTATCAAGGAGCTGAAAAGATCATTCATTGTATTACTTATGTAAAAATGGGCAAAAAGCTTAGAACTTCAAAGCTGTAGGACTTTCCCAAACTAGGAGAGATGGATGATTATAGGCCTTCCTTGTAGGCAGTGGTCTCCAGAGACTGTCCCCCGCCCCCCCAATTGCTGGCATCTCTGTTGCAGTGATGAAAAGCTTGGACATTTTAGTCTATGTTGGGAATCTGAAGTGGACAAGGGGAAAAGGGGCTCCCATGTAAGAGCAGCCTTCCTAAATGCCTTCCCTTTCATTATCTGAAAAAAAAAAGAAGAGAAAAAGCAGAATTTTATTAGAATACATTTATATCAGGGAAACCATAAGACATTTACTTAGTATACTTATTATAAAGTTAATGAGAACGATGAGTCAGTTTTCATGAACACATACATATGAAATCAGGTTCTGGGTGATTATTGTGCTCTTCAAACTCAAAATCCAGTTCATTTCTGAATTTTGTTGTGGCTGCAAATACTGAGAAAATTCCAACCCACACAAATCAGTAGTTGCAAATGGTGGAAGATTTTAAACAGCAGTTTTTGCATCTTAGAATGTGTTTCAATTAAACAGAGGCAAGAAGAGATTATACGGAATTTTGCACGTAAATAAATTAATGTAGTAGCAGGAGTCTGTGTCAGCAACTTCCCAAATGTGTTAACATTTGAGTTACTTAAAAGTTAAACTTCCAAAATTCTTTCTTAACCACAGTCATATCTTCACATAGTTAAAACACTAATGGTACAAAAAATTTATGATAAAACATAGTAGTTGCTTTTTCTAGCCCTCCCCACCTCGATTCTTTCTCACCAAATACAACTACTTTCAACCACTTGAGCTGTTTCTTTGAGTGTTTACCTTCACATCTCTCAATAATCTTGTTCAAATTTTTCTTGAATAATGTGTTTGGAATATTATCTGTTATCTTTCTTTTATGTTGACCGAGGATTTTATAGGTCCCTACTCTCTCCTGCCTCCTACACTTTTGCCACTCCTCATTTTCTCAGTAGCACAAACTTTGGTTAAGTTAGTGTTAACATTGTATGTCAACTAGACTTAAATAAAAAAGAAATTAGTCAGTGTTTACACTGTAATGACAATGTAAATACTGTTTGCTGCTGACCATCATTTACTGTGGTAATTTCTGCTACAACTTTATTTTTCCTGGAGTTAATAACTGCTTTATTTTTTTTTCACTTGTTTAGTTTACTATGTGACCGTTATGGGCTGAATTATGGCCCCCTCCCCAAATTCATATGTTGAAGTCCTCACCCTCAGTACCGCAGAATGTGACTGTGTTTGGAAACAGGGCATGTAGAGAGGTGATTACATAAACATGAGGTCATTAAGGTGGGCCCTAATCAATATGACTCGTGTCCATATAAGAAGAAATTAGGACACAGATCCTTAAGAGTCTTTAAGCTAAGGAGGGGCCTTAGAAGAAACCCACCCTCCCAACACTTTGATCTTGAACTTCCAGCCTCCAGAACTGAGAGAAAATAAATTTCTATTGTTTAAGCCTTCCAGATGGTCCAATGAACTTACTGATAATTTTTTCCAAACATTTAAGAGTTCCAAACAGCCTGTCAATTCCACTTTTCCTCCCCTTTTCTCTTATTGCCTTTTTTCAGTTAAAGCACAGGCTAATACAGAACCTGGATACTCCACTCTCCTCAGAATCCCTGACTTGGAGAGCCAAGTATAGGCTGGATTTCAGCCCCACTGATCTGGGTGGAGGTGGAGTACCTGTGTGCCAGACATGAACTGTACAGCTGCACTCAGTGCCCTCCTGTATGTCTTCCTGCTCTAGTCTGTGTTCTTGTCCTCAAGTCCCTTGCTGGGGTACTCAGGCTTCCCTTCACCCCTGTCCTTGTCTGCATCATTTGTTTTCTGGATCCTATGTTATCCTTTTTTTGGTTTACTCCCTTCTTTTGCCAAAGCAAGATTTCCAGTAATTTTTTTTTAAGTGTTTATTCATTTGTTTTGAGAGAGAGACAGAGAGCATGAGTGGGGGAAGGGTAGAGAGAAAGAGAGAGAGAGGGAGAGAGAAAATCCTAAGCAGGCTCTGCACTGTCAGTGTAGAGCCCAATGTGGGGCTCCATTCCATGAACCATGAGGTCATGACCTGAGCTGAAACCAAGACCCGGCTGCTTAACCATCTGAGCCACCCAGGTGCCCCTCCAGTAATTTTCTAAGAACAATATATGGGAAAACAAATCTTGAATCCTTAAATATCTGAAAATGTCTGTATTGTACCTTTACACTCGACCAATAGTTTGGTCAAGTAGAAATAATTTGAGATTAAGAATAATTTTTCCTGGAGAAATGGGAACTCTCTTGCACTGTTGGTAGGAATGCAAACTGGTGCAGCTGCTCTGGAAAACAGTGTGGAGGTTTCTCAAAAAATTAAAAATAGAACTACCCTATGACCCAGCTAGGGGGTCATTTGGCTAGGAATTTACCCAAGGGATATAGGAGTGCTGATGCATTGGAGCACATGGACCCCAATGTTTATAGCAGCACTTTCAACAATAGCCAAATTATGGAAAGAGCCTAAATGTCCATCCACTGACGAATGGATAAAGAAGATGTGGTTTATATATATATATTGGAATACTACTTGGCAATGAGAAAGAATGAAATCTGGCCATTTGCAGCAATGTGGATGGAACTGGAGGGTATTATGCTAAGTGAAGTAAGTCAGGCAGAGAAAGACAGATACCATATGTTTTCACCCATATGTGGATCTTGAGAAACTTAACAGAAGACCATGGGGGAGGGGGAGAGGGAAGAAAGTTACAGAGAGGGAGGGAGGCAAACCATAAGAGACTCTTAAGGACTGAGAACAAACTGAGGGTTGATGGGGGGTGGGTGGGGGAGAGTGGAAAGTGGGTGATGGGCATTGAGGAGGTCACCTGTTGGGATGAGCACTGGGTGTTGTATGGAAACCAATTTGACAATAAATTATATTAAAAATAATTTTTCCCTCAGAACTTTTGAAGTTATTGGTCTACCATATTCTGTCACCTGGTGTTAAAAGCTCCAGGGTCTTTCTGATGATCAGATTACGTGAATTGGTATAGATGAGTAATTTTGAGATCCACTTAAAAACAGTAGTTGGCAATTGTGCATCTAAAATTATGCAAGAATAATGTGATTTTACATTGTGGAATAATACATGCAAAAGCACTTAAACTTTGAAATGCTAGCTATGAGAAATGTTCTTATCACAGTTTTGACCTCAGTTGGAGGGGTGTGAGATAATATGGAAGAGAAAGACCCTTCTGATGATGTGGAATGCAGTTTATTTTAGGCTTGATTAAAATTTGGGGTAGGGAAACCAGTCATTTTAAGGAAGCATAGAGAAATGGCTTTTTGCATGATATCTAAGGAGGCTTCACCCTGAAACAGGCCGCAAAATTACTGTCAGTGAATGTTCTGTGGCTACAAGGAAATTGTGTGCTCTAGAATTCATTCAACCAATGTTCACGGAACACGGTCATGTGGCAGGCCGTGTGCTGGGGTCTGGGGATGGAGGAGTGAGCCAGACAGACCTGGCCTCTGCCCTCTTGGTGTCTGCTCTGAGTGCAGGAGAATACATTAAGCAGTAACTTAAAGTAACATGGGTTTTTTTTTTTAACAGAGTGCAAGGGGCAATGGGAAGGTCTGGGTGGGGCGGGGCAGACCCTAATCCAGGGAGCATGTGAGTCAGACTGCTAGGGGAGGGGAGGTTGACAAGAGTAAAGAATGGGTGGGATGAGCCATGTGGAGTGCCCAGAAGGGAAGAGAGCTCCAGACAAGGAAGTAGTGTCTGCTGGGCATGGGAGGAAAGTGGTATTTTAGGGACCTGAACACTATCTGTGTGGCTATACCATGTGGGGGCAGGAGATGGTGTGACAAAGCTGGGGAATTCAGCAGGGTTGCAGCCATGAAGAGATTAGGTCTTGATCCTGATAGCAACAGGAAATCATTGCAAGGTTTTGTGAAGGGGAATGACATGATCGGATTTGCTTTTTAAAAAGAACACTTTGAAGGGATAGAGGAAAGAGTGGAAGCAGCCAACCAGCTTGTACTCATCCAGGGGAGAGATGAGGTGGCCTGAATACGTGTTGGTGGGGTCAGAAGGAAGTGGGAAGAGTTTGGAGATACAGGAAGACAAAATTGACTGAAGTGCCATTTTGTTCTCCTGAAAGAGAGCGTTTTCTCCAGGGGTGAGAGTGGCTGCAGTATGTAGAGGAAGATGAGACAGGGATGGTGGGACAGTGACCAGTAAGAAGGAACCCCCAGGGTCACACAGTTCCTGTAGGTCAGGGCCCATAGGAGTCTCCATCCAGGCAAATGTAAGAATCAGGAAATTGTGTTTCAAAGGCCCAGGGTTGAACAAGTTTCTGATGTAGAGACAGCAGTGGGGTGGAGGGACAGAGTGTCAAGAATTCAGGTGGTTGGCAAGAAAGTCAGCTAAAGGCCACTTAGAAGTGCAAGGAAGCCTTAGTGCTGATTCATGATTCTGACTGAGCAGGGTTCTCTGAACTCTCTGTGAGGGTAGGAGTGCTCTCGGCTTCCTGCTGAGGGCAGGAGACTGGATAAGTAAGGATTCCCACCAGTTTTTCCCATTCTCAGGATGCAGATGTGGGTGAGATATGACTCTTCAGAGGTGACTCAGCTGTACCGGTATGAAAAAAAAGCCATGTGTCCCAAAGTATAGTTCTGTGAATACTATTCAAGAAGGGGAGGGGTGCCTGGTGGCTCAGTCAGTTGAGTGTCCAACTTTGGCTCAGGTGGTAATCTCAAGGTCTGTGAGTTCAAGCCCTGCATCAGGCTCTCTGCTGTCAACGCAGAGCCTGCTTTGGGTCCTCTGTCCCACCCCCCTTCTCTCTGCACATCCCCTGCTAGCTCTCTCTCTCTCAATAAACAAACGTTAAAATAAAGAAGGGGACATAGTATATTCCATTGCCCAAATGTATTTGTTCACAGAACCTTTTTCTCATGGAGCATCTCACAGAATGGGAAGGTCAGAGAAGGTGGCTTTTCAGCTGCAACTTGAAAAGTATGTTGGAGTCTGCCTGTTGGATAAGCAGCAGCTGGGGGAAGTTTGGGAAGGGGTGGAAGTGTGCTCCAGGCACCATAATTGGCTCAGAGAGATGAGCACACTCACACATCACACAGGATGTGTTTCACTGGGATGTGAATCACTGCTGTGAATGGAAACGCTTTGGGACTGTGGAAGAAAATGTCTGACGCAGGAATGAGTGAAAAATATGGAAGCATGGAGCTAAGATTAGTCTATGGGAGTTGGCTAACAATGAACAACATGGAATTTTCACATCCTTTGCAAAGCCAAGGGAGAGGGAGCATTACCTAAGATGGAAAGAGTATCCCCTGGGCCTATTTGGGTTTGAGGTTTTGTCCTTGACCAGTTGGATGAATGGTTTATTGGCATTCTGTGCAAACAGATTAAAGTGAATTTGTTTATGGCTTTCAACCCTAAAATGACAAAGTTCCTTGTTGGGGATTTATGCTTCACTAAGAGGCTGGAACTTGCTGTTATAATAACAAAGTGACCATAAGAGGGCGCCAAAGACAAAAGTATGTTGCTATTTTCTGGTGGAACGAATTCAACAGAGCACTATCTTAAAATAGGGCATGAAAGGGAAGGGGAGAGATCTGAAGAGGGCAAGGAGAAAAAAGAAGAAAGGATAAACTCACTGACAGAGGGTTACAGATTCATATATAGTCTTGGTAGCAAAGTGGGAAAATATAGAACAAAACAAAATCTACCCATTATTCAAGTAGAGTCTGCTTTAAAAGATTTTAGAAAGAGACTTAAATATATATATCTTTCCAGAGTATAGTTTGTGTTTTGCCTCCAGACCCAGAAAGCATTTGTGGGTGAATAGGCCTCTCCTCTTTGAAGACAATGTCTGTCTTTCTCCAGGCTCTAAGTGAAGATAATCCCTTCAGTTGGTGGGTCAGGACAGACTGAAACCGGGAGAAAGGACATTTCTTCCTGGGTTGCTTCTTAGGGGAAAGATGAAATTCTATTTCATTATATTTAAATTGTCCAGGAGCCACTTAAATAGTAATACTTGGTCTTTGTTTTTCAAATTACTGAGGCACATCTCAGGCTTCTCAGCTTTTATTTCTGTGATGTTAACATGTATAAGCAATGCCCGTGCATTGAAAGCTTTAATAGAATCATAGGACTTTAAGACTTATTCAAATTATTTAAAAATGCCTGTTTGGATGATGAAAAATTAAATGTTTTTTACCTCTCCTTTCCCAGTAGTTTATATTTATGAACAGCTAAAATGCTAACCTTCATTAAAATAAATGGATTTCAAAAAATTCTATGATTCGTGACAGACTATTTGGAATTTTTATTAAATAACACAGGAATTTATCTTGAGTTTTTGTTTTGTTTTGTTTTGTTTTTTTTAGCCCAGGAGTATAACGCAAGAATTGCTCCTTTAAGGAAATGGAGCTCTTTCTCTGGTGCCACATCTCCCAGTGAAAGCAGAGGAATTCAGCTTATAAATAACCATCCATTAGGAAGTCCCAAAGACCCTGAAAACCTTATGCTGTCTGGTCTTCTTTGGATACCTAGACAACTTTAAATAGATTGACCAGAGACTGTAAACTAATTTGTCGATTGGGAGACTGGTTTCTGGAGTGAAAACTTGTGCCTCGCTGACCATATATTTTTTCTTTTCTTTTTCCTTATTGGTGAGGGTGTTAAAAAAAGTTGTATGGGTGTGATGCTTGCTTAAGCTTAAAAAGATCCCACTAAACAATAAATCTCTGATAGTGCTTAACACTGAATGCTGTTTCCATGGAACTGAGGAAGCCGTTTTTATACAAGAGAGGAACCAGGCACAGAGATAATAAACAAGGTTAGGGATAAATGAGTACCTCGTGAATACATAAGTGCTAAAAGTGGGGATTTTGTGGGATCAGTGTTTTGATGCATCTGTAATAGATGCATCAGAAAGAGATGAAGGACAGGAAACTCTTCAGGTTTGTGGAGGATACCAAATGCACAGAATCCTCACTGGGCTGAGAGTCAAACACTCTCAGCAGGGAATAGAGGAGGCAGAATCAAGTGGGGAGAGAGAGAGGGAGAGAAAGAGAGAGAGTTTAGAGACCTCTGTTGTTGTGGACCAGGAGTAGATGTGCCAAGTTCAAAGTTACGAATGAGGTGATGCAGCACCGGTGTGATAAAGCCAGGGAGTGGCTGTGAGGGCTGTGTAAAAACCTAACTCATTAGTTAGCCATTACTGCCAGATAGGGGGTCTGCTCAGCCTGGGTTCCAGAGGGCTGCAGGTTAAGTTAATCCTTTATGTGCTGAAAGTTCTGTGTAAACCTTCTACAATAGATTCTTTTCGATAAGATGCTTTTCAGGCTTCATAGAGCGTATGAAAAACAAGAGAGTATTTTCTTTTTCCCTACGTTCATGAGCGTCTCTGAATGTGCTGCTTCTCTTGCATTTGGCTGGAGTGCAACAAATACTAGGCATCCTTGGAAAAGGTCAAATGGGTTCTGCTGTCCGCAGGAGGCAGGTAGAATATGACCCTGAATCCTCTGCTGGGTTGTTCAAACTATTTTGTCTCTTTTGTTGTTGTTGTTGTGATCATGTGTCTTCTCCTTTTTTCCCCCTTCCTCTCTTCTTCTTTCACAAAATATATGAAATATATTGAAAAGAACTGAAATTACCTTAATAAGTATTTTTATACTCCCCACTGAGATTTAGCAGTTGGACATTTTGTTATGTTTGTGCCAGATTATTTTTTTAAATACATAAAACATTACACATTCAATGGAGGACTCTTTGTTGTGTCTTAAAACCCTTTTCCTCCCTCTCCCTCCTTCCTTCCTTTCCCCTTTCCCAGAACTAACCACTTTCTCAAAGTCTGTGCATATTCCTTCTGTCTGATGTTATGTTTTCACTGCATTGTATATATTTCTTTCAAAAAGTAGTATATTGGGGCGCCTGGGTGGCGCAGTCGGTTAATCGTCCGGCTTCAGCCAGGTCACGATCTCGCGGTCCGTGAGTTCGAGCCCCGCGTCAGGCTCTGGGCTGATGGCTCGGAGCCTGGAGCCTATTTCCGATTCTGTGTCTCCCTCTCTCTCTGCCCCTCCCCCGTTCATGCTCTGTCTCTCTCTGTCCCAAAAAAAAAATAAATAAAAAACGTTGAAAAAAAAAATTTAAAAAAAAAATTCAAAAAGTAGTATATTGCTTTTGTGGGAGTATTTCTAAAACTTTACATAAAGGTATGCTATATGCATGATTCTGCAGACTGCTTTTGTCATTCATTCAGTGTTATGTTTTGAAGCAGTGTCATGGTGATATATTTAGCTTTAATTTATTCATTTTAATGACTCCTTTGTATTTCATTATTTAACATAGTAAAATTAGATAATCTAGACACCTTTTGATGGACATTTAGATTATTTACAATTTCTCATTACTTAACAAGCAATGCTGCAACAAAATGTCCTTGTATCACTCTTGGTGATTCTCTTGAGCATATGGCTAAGGATTTTCCACCAGGACATTAGCCACTAGTCACACTGTGCTGTTGAGCACTTGGAGTGTTGCTAGTCCAAATTGGGCTGTGCTGTGAGTGTAAAATACATGCTGGGTTTTGAAGTTTTAGTATAAAAAAAGGAATGTAAAATCTATACTTTGAAAATATTGATTATGTGTTGGAATGATATCTTAGATATACTGGGCTGAGTAAAATAAGGCATTAAAATGAATTTTACCTGTTCCTTTTTTTAGTGTGTCTACTAGGAAATTTAAAATTACACATGGAGCTTGCATTTGTGGCTCACATACTTCTATTGGTCAGGTTACTCTTAGTAGGTTTCTAGGGTTTGGGTTTTGTATATTTTTCTCATTTTCTTTCCCATTCCTTATTTTTGCTCTTAATGGCACTTGGTTTTTAGAGTCTGTGTTTACCTATGAAGGAGCACCTTTCATTGCCAGCTCACCAATCATGTCATTCTTTCTGTAATCTTTCCTCTCAGGCTCTCTCTGGCTTCTAATTTCTGTCTGTGCAGGGTGACTGCTAGGGATACTTGGATGTTTTCAGATACTCTGGATGGCTGAGGGTGTTTGATGTTTGACTATCGGATAAGAGGGGTGTGACTTCATTATTTATGGAGTTTTGGGGTTATCACAGCACTCCATTATGCCTTCTTAAAATTACTGGTTTGAGATTCTTCCTGAGGACACAGATTTAGCTCTAAGCTATCACACCCAAACTTATAGTATCTGTGAGTCAGCTTCTCTACCCAAGAAACTGAATAAATCTCTGAAATGCTAATCCATCTTTAAGGAGCCCAATAGTCAGAGTTTCAAGGCAGAGGTTCCCCTCCCTTTCTCCCCCACGAACCCTTGCCATTATTCTCTCTAAGAAGGCAGGGATTTGAGACACTCTCAATCCTGCTTGAGACAGGGATTGGGTATGCACCATTCTCACTGCTATCACAGCAGCCTAAAAGATGGCAGCTAAGCCAAGCTGGAAGGAGCTTCTGTTCCCTATAGTGGTGGCTCCCCCATGTGTGACACGGCTCTGCTCTCTTAGCTTCACCATTTCCAATGAGAAAATAAATTGCCTCTGTGCAGTCGCATGCAAAGTAGAGAGTCCTCTTAGCTGGCTAGAGCCGGGAGGTTGATAGAGAGCCGGAGTTGTGCGCACCAATTGTTAGTGGGTAGAGCTAGGGACGATTTTTCATTGTCTGCTGAACTCTGAGCACACCCTCTTGGAGTGGGTCTCAAATTTGAAAACAAATCTTCCCAGTGGCTTTTCCAGCCTGCTTGATTTTAGAAGGATGGAGCTCTTGTCCAAATTTTTCAAAAATCCACAAAGTTGAATGACACAGCTTATATTTTAGCAGAAATATTTAACACTGCTATCTACCAAGGCTTTGTCTGCACAAAGGGAGAGGCTGTGCTGTAGTTAAATGTGGGTTTTGTGGTTAGGCAGAGCTAGATTTGAACTGTGATTCAACCACTCATTAACCCTGCGGGCATGGACGAGGTATGACCACCTAAGACCACCATAAGCCTCATTTTCTATGGCTGCAAAATGGGGGCAACAGTAGCACTTTTTAAAATTTCTCTGTTACTGGAATGATGGTAACTATTATTACAACTATTATAATGCAGACCAATTTGCAAAGATACAGTTGAATCACACAAGTGGTTGCTTTGGGAACCAATTGGTTGTATAGTTGGCTTTAACCAGTTGTTTTCAGTCTAACTCTGAGCTGTTTGCTTTATGCTTGAGTCAATTTTTCCAGAAGAACGATTTTCACATGGGTACCCTGTCCCCACCTCTAGAGATGCTTTATCAGGATTTTGAGAAAATATGGCCCCAAAAAATCATATTACATTTTATATCATGATTTAAATTTTGAAAATAAAAACTTGTTTTTATAAAAACAAAACTTATTTTTATTCCACACTAATTGTGGTCAGAAAGTACGACAAAATCTTGACTGGTGGGGCTATGCGGAATATGGATTGTAAGAGTGGTCTTCAAGGTGGGGTGAGACAGGTATGTGTGAGATTTTTGTGATAAACACAAAACAGCTTTAGACCTGAGTGATTTTCCATTTCATCTATATTTCTGCAATTCTGTTACCTGCCACTAGATGCATGTGAGTGCCATTAACCACCGCAATGATTATAATCAGGATAATAAATCTGTTCCTGGCTAATTTGCTTGTTGTACTTGTTTTGTGAAAATATAATTTAATGTAATCTATTGATTGTGGTTATAAGAAAATTCTGTGCAAGATGGAAGAAAAGAGTTGGAGCTAGGCCACACATTTTCCAAGAGCACGATGTCACTTTGAAGGGGGTAAAAATTGGTGATTGGGAGGCAAAGAAAAAAAAAGAAAAACATCTAACACTTTTTAGGTATCCAGTACAGATATGTATGTATATGTAAACAGGTAGACAGCATATCTATGGTATTAAAATGTAATGGGAGAGCTATTAAGGAAAAATACCTAAAATGGCTGCATAGAGAGATGATAATAGAAAAAGGCTGAGGAACATGGCCTCGCTTCATGTGGTTCATCTGGGCTGATTCTGGTCTGGTGAAGTGATGGATTCTCTAGACCCAAAGATTCACTCTCAGCTTTCCTTGGGAGACCCCTGAACATGCTCAACTCCCCCACCAGGCCTTCTGCTTGGAGGGGCCTAGAGTAAAATCCTCTAGCAGCTTTTATACTCCATAAACACATTACCTTAATGAACCTGCTTGCAACAGCTGCCTTACCTCATTTTCTTTCTGCTCTTCAATTTGGCCTTCAAAACCTATCCCTTTTATACTTCTCCTGCTGTTGCTATTTACTTCTAAAATAAGAGAGAGAGAGAGAGAGAGAGTCCCACTGATGGGTGAATCTCAGTTGTGCCCCTGACCCTATGACTCTTAACTTTCAAACAGGATATAATTAGTTGGGTGGGTGAGTTACCATATTAATCCAGATTATAGGCTGTTCTTTCCATTCACACAGTCGTCTTCACCCAGGGCCGGGCTCTGCAGGAAAAGGAGCCAGTTGCTGCCTTTGGGGCTGGTGCTGTGTGTTCCTTCCCTCCTCATGGCCAGGCAGAACTGATCCTGCCTTCCCTCCTTCCACTACAGGATTTTATTTAGGCCTCTGATATTTTTGTTCTTATCTCACTATATGCAAATGATGCCAAAAATCACACATGGCCCTAAATCTTCATTTCTTGGGCTAAAAAATGTCCATTTCCATGATTACCTGTACTTTTTTTTAAACTAGTAATATTTCAGTGAAGTTTAAAAAACCTGCAATTATCAAATAAATAGAGACGGGGTGCCTGGGTGCCTCAATCAGTTAAACATCTGGCTTTTGGTTTTGGGTCAGGTCATGACCTCACAGTTCATGAGATTGAGCCCTACATTGGGCTCTGTGCTGACAGTGTGGAGCCTGCTTTGGATTTTCTCTCTCTCCACCCCACCTTGCCTCTCCCCTGCTTGTGTGTGCATGCTCTCTCTCCAAGTAAATAAATAAACATTAAAAAAAAAATAGAGACAATAATGACGAACAAGTAGATAATGAAAGATATTTTTTAGTTTGGCAACATTGGGGATGTGTAATTTTACTTTCCCCTGGTTGTTTTATACTCTCTTCACAGTTTATTTTTGTTTCTGTTTTGGACTTGCAATGTAACACAGCCTTCTGAGGTAATATACGATTATGCCAGAGAAGGTCAGCACACAGGACATGGCACAAGGATGCTCCAAAGATCAGATGCTCCTGGAACTAGGCCAGGAAGGGGCAGCTTTTGCAAGAGGAAGACAGGAAGTAATCCCATTCGCTGGTTGTGTCTGATTCAGGCACAACAAATGGAGTCCTTTCATCCAACAGGATAAATGGCTGAATGACTTGGAACTCATTTGTTAATATAGGAGAGGTAAACATAACCCATGAGAGAGACCTCCAGGATCCTAGGAATGCCTGTCATTGGGGAGCTTCTTTTAGCTGAGCCACTAGACTTCCATGTGGCTTTGTGCTAGGGAATGCAGAGAAAGGTATTTCTTTGTCCAGATTTGATGATTACTTGCATGTAAAATTTTTGCTGCTCTCTTCAGACAGAAACACAAATGGAGGTATAAATGTGTTCTCATAGTGTTAGATGCTTTTGCACATGCTGTTTCTTCTACCTGGAATGGCCTATTCCCAGTTGCACAACTGGTAATTTGATTATTTGGTGAAGTTTGATGTTTCAATTTACATTTTCCTGATAGTGCATATGTTTATCAGCCATTTGCGTTTTCCTTTTATAGAACTGACTTTTAACTATTTCTAGTAGATTATTCTTGTACTTTTCTTTATATATTACTCTTTAATATCCTGATAATAGTCATCTGTTGGTTATATATACTGCAAAGATGTTGTGTAAAATATGGCATATTAGAAAATTAATGTTAAGATTACTTTATTTTATTTTTTAATTTTTAAAGTTTTATTTATTTAAGTAATCTCTATACCCCATGTGGGGCTTGAACTCACAACCTTGAGATCAAGAATTGCATGTTCTCCTGACTGAGCCATCCAGGTGCCCCATGATTAATTATTTTATAATAATAAATTATATTAGTTACATAATTGTCACATGAGACACAATTTTGACCTGTGAAATATATTCAATTTTATAAGAAAATGCCAAGCGCCTCTCAGAGAAGTTTTATCATTTTTCACTTTCATCAGCAACAAATGAGAATTCCATTTGCTTCAGATCCTTGTCATCACTTGGTATTGTTAGTTTTTAATTTTAGCCTTTCTGGTGAGTATGAAGTGGTATATCATTATGATTTTAATTTGCATTTTTCTGATGACTAATAATATTAAGCACCTTTTTATATGCTAATTGGCCATTTGGATAACTTATTTTGTTAAGAAAAAAAATGTTTAACTGTTAGAACATCCTCTTGTATTGGAATAAACTACTTACTCATCATCAATTTTTTCATACCCTTTTAATTAACTTTGCCAATATTTTATTTACTATTTTTAAACCTTTTTTTCCCAAAGAGAGATTAACCTATAATTTTTCTGTCTTGAAATCTCCTTGCTCTGTTTTGTATCAAGGTTATATAAACTTCATTAAATGAGTTGAGCATCCTTCCCTTTTTTCTACTCTTTGGTACATTTTGATAAGGTAAGGATTATCTGTTTCTTGAAAGTTTGATAAAACTTAATTGTAGAACTGTCAGGGCTTGATGCTTTTACTGATTATGGTTCTAATTCAGTATTCTATTTCTTCTTTAGACAAGTTTGGCAATTTCTTTTTCATGTCATCTCAATTTTCAACCAACTGGCATAAAGTTTTCTATAGCATTTCCTTTTGATTTTTAAATATCTACTGAATCTGTGTTTTTTTAAGGACTTTTAGTATTATTTTTGTGTTCTTTCTTTTTTTTTAAAGTTGTTTATTTATTTTGAGAGATAGAATGAGCAGAGGAGGGACGGTCAGGGAGAAAGAGAATCCCAAGCAGGCTCTGTGCTGTCAGTGCAGAGCCTGATGCAGGGCTCAGTCTCATGACTGTGAGATCATGACCTGAACTGAAATCAAGAATCAGACGCCTAGCCAACTGAGCCACCCAGGTACCCCATGTGCTTTCTTTTTTATTTTTAGTTCCTTTGTCAGTCTTGTCAGAGATTCGTCTATTTTATTGCTCATTCTACTTCCTTTTGTTGTCAACTTCATTAATTTCTTTAATTTATTACTATTAATTTTATGATTTGTTATTTCTGTCCTTCTACACTTTGATTTTACTCGTTTCTTCTAATAACTTCTTACGGTGGATGCCCACTTTGTTACATTTCTATTTTTCTCTTTTTTAAAAAAAGATGCATTCAAGACTACAAATTTTCCTCTAGGTACCTCTTTAGGTATATCTCACAAATTTTTATATGTAGCTTTTCCATCATTTACCTGTAAATGTTCTATACTTTGTTGTGATTTCTTTGTCCCATGGATTATTTAGAAGTGTCTTTTATAAATTTCCAAATTCATGGGTCTTTTCTTCCAGTGAGGTCATCTTTTCTTATGAGTTCTAATCTTAGTGCATTACAGACAGAACACATGCTCTCAGTTGGTTGATTTAAATGACACAGGTATCAGCCTTTGGCTCTAGAATCTAAATACTTCAAAATCAGGATTAGTAAAACCAAAGACAATAAAGAGATCAGATGGAATTAGTTCTTTGAAGAAGCCCCACAAAGGAAGAAGAGTCCTTCTGTGATGTTAATTCAGTAGTGAGACTGGGTTCAGGTCTCTGAAAACTACGGGGAGTCTTATTTGAAATCTCTGGATTCCTGGTGTAGATTCTTTAGGGATGAAGGCAATTCTGCCCATCACAGTCTGAGTAACTGAATATTAAAATGGAAGTTTTAGCTGAAACTCAAAGACAATGAGTGAGAGATACCATAGCAAGGGGCTAAACATGATACACATTTTCAGAGAAAATGTTAAAAATTAGTTTCTCTTAAATATACATTTACACTAGGGATAAAAACAGTTGGGTTTTTGGAGATTAGAGAGAATTTGTGAGGAGAATTTCTTTGGTAAGATCTTCATTGTGAGTAGCCCCTGTCCTCACCATGGGAGCAGTGTCTTATGCCTGATTTTGCCTCAAGCCTAGAAAAAGGCACATCAGTGGGATTACTCAGAGTTTCTATGACCTCATGACAGTGGCTTTGGGGCTGGATCCCACTGGGTAAATCTTAAAAGAGTGAGAGATGGGCTGGCTAGCTAATGGTGGATGACTTGAGGTGGTGTCTGTGTTGGGATTCCCTTGTCAGGGCAGAGGGGCATGAGTGTTTCTTAGACGACTGCGTGTGTATGCAAGAGCTGAGTCTCACCCACTAGGGACTTCTGGAAGGGTCAATGAGACCCAAGTGACAGAAACTGGAGGTAGACCGCCCAGGGTTTGTGGACACAGGAAAGTGACCAACTGGACTAGAGGTGGATTTGCTTGGGTCAAGGACATTGCAGGGGAGAAATCAATGGGGAACTCTAAATACGTGTGAAAGTGCTTCACAGGCATATCAGGGTAGTATATGCCATGAGTAATAACTATGGAACTTAGGATAGTGCCCCTCACCCTTCTCCCTGGGCCCCCATTCTTGGAAAGTCAGAAACAGGAACTGGGAATGAGAGACATGAGCAAGGAAGATGGAAGTCAACTATTCCCTCTTCCCAGGTAGCAAGCCAGTGCTGGGGAGAGAAAGAGCAGCTGTAGCCTGGAATGAAGTTAGAAATTTTGACTATACATGGGACTAGACATTCTAACTGCCATTTTGAAACTGTGCCTGTAGTCCTCTTTTTCTTACAAGTCATTAGAAAAGTCATGGAGCCAGCATGAGTTTTATACAGGGGCAGAAGTACTTACTCTACTGGTAAATTTTAAAGGGATACAGAAAGACAAAATAGAAATGCTTTGTGATTGCATTCCACGTGTTCTGCTTATTCAATGTGTTGCTTTTATCCAATATAAAGTGGAATTCTTGAGTCTCTCAGAAAATTATTGCTTGTATAGGGCTGCAGTGTGAAGAGGCTGATGACCAAAGAGGATAATAGGGTGTAAGTAATAGTATCAGCCTTGGCACATTCTCTTTTCATGCGTATCCTTAAGGAGGTAAACTATTAGACATCTTTTTAAGAATCTTTCTGCATAGCGCTTGCCTTGAGTAACATGAGGACCTGCTAGACCATGACTGGTTATCGAAGAAGCTACCCGATGCTTCTGAATCTTTACCTCCAAGAAGAGGCAGGGCCCTACCCCTGGTTTCTGTGTGAGGATATAGGATCAGGGTGACCTGGGTTATCGTGAAACACCATTGTCATGCTAATCACTGAAGGGGCCTTCCCCCCGACCCCCATGTGCCCACATGTGTATATGGATCATTGTACTTACCACATCACATTATAATTATCTGCTTATGCACTGTATTAATCTGATTGGCTGCAATAACAGAGTATCACAGGCTGAGTAGCTTAAACAACAGAAATCTATTTTCTCTCAGTTTTGGAGGCTGTAAGTCCATTGAGGCACCAGGATTGGTTTCTGGCAACATGTTTCTCTGGTTTGCAGATGACTGCCTTCTCATTGTGTCCTTACATGGTGTTTCCTCTGTGTGCACTCAGAGCAAGAGAGCTCTGGTGTCTTCTCTTCTTATAAGGACACCATGTTTATCAGGTTAGGGCCCCACCCTTGTTACCCAATTTAACTGTAATTATTACTTTAAAGGCCCTATATCTAGATATAGTCACATTTGGGGTTAGTGCTTCAATATATGAATTTTCAGGGGACACAATTCAGTCCATAGCATGCATCATTCACTACCATAAGATTGTGAGCTCCTTGAAGATAGAGACACTATGTTATTTATCTTTGGATCCCTAGTGCTTAGTACAATGCTTACCACATCATAGGAGCTTAATCAATGTTTGCATGTTTGCTGGCCTCATTTCCAGACTCTCTGTTTTGTTCTCCATGTGGCTGTCTTCTCCTCATGTTCTTGCTTTGTGTGAACTCTGTCATGGACAAGCATTTAAACCAAGTGTGGTGGTCATTGCTATTATTCACCAAATACCTCTGGCTTCCTATTTTCTGGGAACCCATTAGGACTGTATTTATTGAGCCCTTTGTGATTGGAGCCTTGGATTAATACTGGACAAAGAGTTGTGAGTGAAAGTGATAGGAGTCACTTTCAAGCTGGAGCATTTAAATGATGGCATGAAGCCCTTCAGAGATCTCTTGCCCATGATGGCCAGCAACACTCCTGATAGAGGCTTCTTCATCAGCCTGCATCCTAGAATGAAAGAGACACGAGGTAGATCTCTAGCCAACCGTGGCTAACATGTAGTTGACTAACATATGTGTTATTGTTTTAAGCTATTGAGATTTGGGAGTTGTTATTATAGCACAAAGTAGCCCATTCTGATCAATACATTGTCTCATCCCCTTCAGCCCCTTGTACCATCCAGACAATTCCAGGGTACATTTAACTAACTTCATATGATGTTTCAGTCAAAGGAGAAGGCCTCCCTATCATACTCTTTCAACATATTGAAATCCCACTCGTTCTTAAGCCCAGATTAAATTCCTTCTCCCTAAAACATTCCTTTGCCATACTCCATTGGAATCTGTCTTTCTCTCTACAGGATCCCACATGACTTCATACTCATTCATACTTGAAGTGTGGTAGTTTGTATAATGGTCTGTTTCCTCTACAATATTGTATTCTCCACGAGGGTAGTGATCCTGATGTGTGTGTCTTTCCTCACAACTAGTAGAAAACCTGGTGAAGGATGGTGGAACTGAATTGAGGCTTTCCTTCTACATCCACTTCCAAGAAATGGTGGTGGTAGTGTGTATTCTAGCTTCCTGAACTGGAAAGAACATGGAATTTGGATTCATACAGATAAAAGTTTTAATTTTTGGCCCTGCTATGTACTAGCTGTGTAGCCTTAGACAAGTCACTAAACCTTTCTGAGTCTTGGTTTCCTCATTTGCATAATGGGTAATTCTTATATTATAGGCTTACTATGAAGACTAGATAGCATATGTCAGACACCCAGCAGTGTCCAGTATAGTTCAGGTGCCAAGCAGTGCTAGCTCCTTTTCTTCTTTAATTAGTCCTTTTGGGAAAGCAGGGTTAGAAGCTGAGTGAAGGTGGTCTCTGACAGGTTGTGGAGGAGACATTCTAGAACACCTAACCTTTGTAGTTTTCCCCCAGAAAGATATTTGGAGATTCTGTAGAATCCTTTTTCATTTTTTTCCTCTATTTTTAGGCAGCCCTAAACCTCACACCTGAGCCCATTAGTGAGGAGTAATATATGACAATAAGATATTTAACTGGATTGCATTGGTTTATTGCTGTTTTAACAGGACATTTTATCTAGAAAATTCCTGGTTGTGGGATCTTTCTTGTCCTGATAAATTCATCTTTGTACCATAGCAGAAAGTCCCTTGCATTAGCCAGCAGTCTTTCAGTTTTAAGTGAAGAAAGGCACAATCAAATTGGCTTATGCAGACAGGGGGGTTTATTGGCCCATTGAACTGAGAAGTCCAGAGGTAACCCTGGACCCAGGCTCACTTGGATCCAGGTGGCCATTAGTTGTCAACAGAACTTTCTCAGATGCAATTTCTTAGCTTTGCTTCTCTTTTCTCTTGGCCTCATTTTTTTTTCCTTCTCATAATAGACATGTTTCCCCTTTACTTCTCTCAGGCAAAGTGGTGGAAGTTCCTGTCTTACTTCCTTCCAGCACTATGACCCTCAAAGCAAGAAACAGTTTATCTTAGTGGCTCTACCAGAAAAGTCCTGGTGAAGAATCTAATTGGTCATCTGTGTCACATGCCTATTCCTGAGCAAATCAGCATTGTGGGTTAGAAGGTAGGTGGGAATTCTGATTGACCAGACTATGTTTCAATCCCGTGCCTGTGTGGATGGGGGAGGAAGAGGGAGTTCCTTGTGATTGACAGCCTCTCAGGTCCACATAGGCTAGGGAAGGATGCCTCCAGAGGAAGAGACTGGCCAGGCAAATAAATATGGTGATTTATTATACAGAATGTCTCAGTTTCCACAGTCCTTATCCTTTATTATTATTTTTTTCTCTAGAGGGCTCCTTTCATTAAGTGTTTTCCTCACATGTAATACAGTTTCCTCCACTGTTGTGTTTAATTAGAATTAAAAGACCTCTTAACCTTTCTCCCATATGTAAGTTTGAATGGTGAACGCTCAGTGGATTCCTTGGGAATGTCTCTGTAAGGAAATAATGAATATGATAACATCATCTGAACTATTAGTATGATTAGTTGCTCCTTTCCTAGGCATTTTCTCCAGGATTGAAAAGTATATTGGGTGATGAAACTTCAGACTTCACCCAGGTAGTGAGGGAGACAAGCACTGCTGCTTCTGGGGAGCTTGTGGTAAGGCTATGACTTTAAAAACATGATATTGTGCTTTGGTAACCTAGCTGGAGGGCCAAAAATTTATATGTATCATTCCATAATGGAGACCTTGTGAGGCTCCAGTCTTGTAGTTGTTGTTATGGGTCAGATTTTGTGGAATGAATTGATATTATGATTAGAGACCAAAATGTGCCTAAATTTTGCCCTGCCAGTCACTCCCTGTGATGGTTAATTTTGTGTGTCAGTTTGGCTGGGCAAGGGATGAAACATTATTTCTGGGTATGGATGTGAGGGTGTTTCTGGATGAGATTAGCATTTGAATCAGTGGATTCTGTAAAGTATGTTGCTTTCCTTAGTATGGATGGACTTCATCCAATCCACTGAGGACTTGGACAGAACAAAAACGTGGAGGAAGGAGAATTTGTCCCCTTTTGTTTCCTGCGTTACTGTTGAATTGGGACATCTCCTCTTCCTCAGTCCTTGGACTAGGTTTTAAACCCATTGACTCCCCTGGTTCCAGCTTTCCAGGTTCCCTAGCTTATAAATAGCATATTGTGGGACTTCTTAGTTTCCATAATTATGAGCCAATTCTTCATTATCTATCTATCTGTCTATCTATCTATCTATCTATCTATCCTTCTATCTGTATATCTCTCTCTGTATTTCCATCCTGCTGACTCCATTCCTCTGGAGAACCTTATCCTCAGGACACCATAAGTAGCTGATATCTCCATTCAGGTTCTCTGGAAAAGGCTTGGTTAAAGCATATTGCATGGGCCTGAGACCTAAGTGGGTATCTCCATGTCTTCCAAGAATAAAAATTTTGGAATTCTTACTACCCTCTGGTTGGCCACATGGAGAAATGAAATGGAAGATGTGTTGAGGGATGGATATAGTCAGATCTGTAGAACAGGCTGGAACTCATTCTCTTCTTTCACCTGTGTGTGAGAAGGAAGAGAAAAAGAAATAATAGGGCTCTTTTGTGGCCCTGGCAAGATTTCTGGTTCTTCTACATCAAGAGGAGCATGCAGGAAAGTGAGTGCAGCCCTTTAAGCTTCCGTGGTCTCACTCATGGTAATTATGGCCTAATCAATGTCTGGACTAGTGACACATCATATCGGTACACCTTCTTGGAAGGGAGCAAATAACTGAGACCCCACAAGGCAGAATTAGATCTGGCAAGGGAGAGGGATCTGAAATAATTTTTCCCCAGGACTTTATTTTGTTCCACGTTCTGGCCTAATTAAAAAATCTAAAAACATTGGGTTGTTGGCCATCTCAGACCATTAAAAACATAACCAAAAAATTTACCTACTGCTGACATATATACAAAAGACAATGGTGAGCCAGTTCAAGCATTTTATCTTGAATAGGCATGTCTTTAATAATGTAATGTAAGCTTTTTTGACAAAACCCACCTTCTACAAAATTGTATATGAGAAATAACAAGGATTATGGGAAAATAGAATGAGAAACAGACCACTCAAAACTTTGTCACCATAACACTGAAAAGCAGTTGCAACTCTAGTAAAAATATTAGCACAGTGATGGGGCACCTGGGTGGCTCAGTCGGTTGAGCGTCCGACTTCGGCTCAGGTCATGATCTCGAGGTCCGTGAGTTTGAGCCCCGCGTCAGGCTCTGTGCTGACCGCTCAGAGCCTGGAGCCTGCTTCAGATTCTGTGTCTCCCTCTCTCTCTGACCCTCCCCCATTCATGCTCTGTCTCTCTCTGTCTCAAAAATAAATAAACGTTAAAAAAAAAATTAAAAAAAATAAAAAAATATTAGCACAGTGAAAAAGACATGTTAAATCCCTGAGATATGAAAAATACTGCAGCAAATGTAGGCCTTACCCTAAAAAAAATGCTCAATGGAAATACAGATAAGGAAGTGCTGAGGATGATGGGTTGCAGAAACAAGGGAAAATAAAGGTGGAAAGAAGCCTGCAATAGCACATCTGAGACAGAGGAGGTAGTCTTACTGACTTCAGAAAGAACTTTGGATGAATGATGGGTATCATGTAAGATACCCAGCTTACTACATTTGCTGAGAAACATGAAAATGTTGGCAAAAATTGTACATGAATTAACATGACTTCTGTGTTAAATTAACATCATTTCTGTATTTCTCAGTCTTGTATGAACTAATTTGCATGACAGAAATGTGAATTGTAGAAGAACATACTGTATTTTTCTGGACACATGCTAATAAATATTTCATAGTTATTTTGAGTTTCATCTATAAAAAACATTTGTCTCAGATTTGTTAAATGAAATAATGCATGTGAAAAATTTAAATAAATGACAAATTGGCGTGCATCTCTTTGGTAATGAGATCTTAGAACTTGTTTACCAGCCTTGGGAAAGTTACTTAAATGCTCTTTGCCCCAGTTTTCTCATCTGTGAAATAGGGATAAAAACATCTTCCCTGTAGAGCTGTTATAAGATTAAGTGAGATGATATAAAAAGTACTTAAGACAACTTTGATGTATTTCCTATGATTAGATTATCATGCTATCACTGGAAAACCAACTTTTAAAGTGGACTTAAGCATCTTTCACCACTTTTGAAGGAAAACAAAACCCTCAACCAGATGCCCCTCTAAATCTTCTGAGTTCTGTTGGTGGCATGGATCATCTTTTGCGGGAAGGGCCAGCCCCATTTCCTTCATCCTCCCTCCATCCTGTAATCTGCAGCTCTCAGGCTTCTCTCTTTTCCTTGTGCAAATGTAGTAACTCTCTTTTATCGTGTGTGAGTACGTTTCCTCAATTACTTATTTAATCTTTCAAATTAGCTCGTTTAATTCTCTGTTGGTAAGTATATTGCTATGTCCAATTTATAAATGGAGCACAGAGAGGTTAGGAAACTTGCTGAAGACGTCCAGTTTGTGAGTGGCATGGCTGAGAGTGAGGCAGGTCTGTCTGATGCCAAGGATGGTAGTCCTAACCTGACCCCATGCAGTGGGGCCAGTTTGGTCAGCACTGTTAATTGGTTTGACTCACTTCTCTATCTCTGGTGTTATTCTTGAAGTTCTTGGGTAAATGCATCTGGCTGGCTTCTTCTAGAATCCTCCTCAGGGGACTCTGGGAAATGGAGTCTGACTTTGTAGGAGAGAAGCGCAGAGACACCTCTGAAATGTTTCCCCTCACAAACAACACTTACGTGGGCTAATAAAATAATTTTTAGGAAACATGCTATCTATTAAGAAGTTATGGGTATAATCATTTAATTCATATCTTCCTTTCTATGAAAGGATGATTCCCAATCCTAGTTTTCTTTTTTTTCTTTTATCCTCAAAAGTTGGTTTCTTTACTTCCAAAGGAAAAATTTATTATGCATTTTCCTTCATTTAAAAAATATTTAACAACTGATTTGTATGTTGCATGAAAGTTACACATTTCCTAAGATGCATTTGCTATTTTATTTTCTTTCATTCAAAAATGTGTCAGTAATCTTTTTGTTAACATGAAGATAAAGGATTAGTAATGCAAGATGCAGTTTTCTTGTAACCTTCTTGAAAGCAGACTATAGTTTCTTATCTGGCTCCAACATTCATTTTCCTGGATTGAAAAAAAAAAG
Source organism: Panthera uncia (assembly GCF_023721935.1). NCBI lineage: Eukaryota > Metazoa > Chordata > Mammalia > Carnivora > Felidae > Panthera > Panthera uncia. Next base: position 123,167,789 of record NC_064810.1, on the reverse strand, counting down.
CGACTTAAAATGAAATAAACCACATTTGATTCCTAAGAGCATTGCTAGCAGGGAAATGTACTGAGAGAGGCAGACTTGGTTGGATTCCAGAAAGCCCCTCTGCTCCCCAAGTGAGAGAGTTGACTAATTTTGCATTTTAAAGAACAATTTTAATGCAGGAAAGAATTGTGAATTGTCTGTCATTAATCACTAATCAGAAGATATGTATGATTTTATTCCCTGAAAATTCCAGCTCTTAGGAAAAAACAAAACAAAACAACCCAAAACAATGAGGTGTAAATCTTCAGGTTTTGGTTTAAAATTTCATTTTATTTATTGAGTGCCTCTTCTGAGCAAGGAGCTAAGTAAGTTGCTGAGAACATCCAAAGAGGAAGAAGAAAAGCCCCTGCCCTGGATGGGTTATATCGACTCCCCTCCACCCCTGCTAGTAGTGGTGGAAGAAATACTCTTGGTTTTTACCCTCAACTGCAAAGTTCAGGCACAAATAGAGGGTATTAATAGATCATTTACATACTTTATATGTGGTTTGAGATTGCCTCAACCTTCCTTGCCTATCATACATATACCCTTGGCAAGTGTATATGTGGAGGTGGGGACTCAATGTGTATATGTGGAGGTAGTGTTTGAAATGTCACCTGAGCACAGATGGGGACTTGTTTTTTCAGAATCTCTCAGGTCAATGGATCACCTTGAGGGGCGTCCTGAAACCTGTAATGACCCTTCACATGTGCCAGTGCCAAAATGTGAGTATCTAACTTTGACAGAAACTTGTGATTGTGTCACCACAAGGTGTCCAGAGCCAGCCAGGGCATTTCTGGGTGTGTTGCCGTCAGACATTCAGCTCAGCCCAGGAAACACCTGGCCTACCTTGTGCCAGACTCTGAGCTGGACCCTGGAGGAACACAGGTGAATGAGATCTTGTTCCTGTCCCCTAGGAAGTACTCCTAACATATACTAAATGTTAAGATGGGGGTGAGTGCCAGTCCTGGGAGTGTCAGAGGAAGGGCCCACAGATGAACCTGAGGGTTCTGGGGAAGCTCCTAAGAGTGTTGGAGGGGAAGGAAGAGGTGGTCAGGTCAGGAAATGTGAGGAGGCACTGCAGGAAATCAGCATGAAACTTGGCAGAAAGTTCCATGCTGTCATTGCACAGGCCTAGAAAGCACCTGTGGAATCTGGCAGTCAAGGCCATTGGTGTGCTTTGTGAAAGCAGTTCCGAGACACGATGGGGCAGAGACCAGGTTTAAGCATAAATGGGAAGCAAAGAAGTGAAAACAAATGGGCAGTCTGAGGGTAGCGTAGGTGGCAAGGAGGGCATGAGAGGAACTAGGGAGAGGGCACAGAGGGAGAGAGACCTTTGGTGCAGCTGGAGGTAAGTAGAGGGAAGGATACTGGAGGGGAGGGTGTTAGTTAGACCCAGGTTTGGGGAGGGGTTGGTTTTGTGCAGGAGGAAGGGCTCGCCACCTGGACCTGTTTGTAGGTGCTGAGTTGGCATTGGGCTGATTCACTCAGGGTGAGCTCCATCTTCTCCACTAGGGAGGTGAAGCTTTCCACTGAGAGGAGCCAGACAGGGACACTGCTGATGGAATAGGTGGAGTGCACACCAGGAAGGGGAGCATTTTATCTGCAAATACTTCTGTATGTAATCTTCTAAAATAAAAGACTGTTTTAGAAAACATAACTCTAATATGAGCATTACATCTAAATATAATCAATAATTCCCTAATTTCTATGTACACATTTTCTTTATTAACTTATACATTTTAAACAATCCCTTTGCATTTTAAACAATCCCTTTGAAACCCCGTTGTATAACTGGTACTTTGCAAAGTCGCCCTTGTTATCCTGAAATAAAATGATAGATAAGTATGACCTACCTATAGAATAAAAAACAAGCAAAATCCAATACAATGCCCTAACTGAATACAAAAGAGAAATAAAATAAAAGCAACATAAAATTAAGCATGTCTTTCAATATTTAAGTAGTTGGACACTATTAATATAGTTCGATGCTTGAACTTTAACACAGAACTGCTATAAAAGTGACAGACTTGAACACAGACTGATATAGAGGTATCATGTGGTAACCTAATTATTATGAATGACACTGTCACTAGTGACATATGTTTTGGAAATAAACTCTTGAAAAAATTTCTAACAAAATAGGGTACAGTCTTCCCTTAATTTATATTGTTGCTCTTCCTGAAAATTCAGGGTTTATTCAAAGTGTGTAAAAATTGCTTTGTGTTTATATGTAAAATAGAATTAGGCTCTCAGTGCAGATAATTTTAAGTTATTTTTTATTTTATTTAAACAATTTTCATTTATATTTTATTATTATTATTTGCCTTAAAAAACCCAAGTTGGGGCACCTGAATGGCTCAGTTGGTTAAGTGTTCAGCTTTGGCTCAGGTCATGATCTCGCAGTTCGTGAGTTTGAGCCCTGCATTGGGCTCTGTGCTGACAGCTCAGAGCCTGAATCCTGCTTCAGAATCTGTGTCTCCCTCTCTTTACCCCTTCCCCAGTTCACACTCTATCTCTCTCAAAAGTAAATAAACATTAAAAAAATTAAAAAAAAACCCTAACTTAATATATTGAGGTCTGACTGACATACAAAAAGCTGTAGGTATTTAACGTATATAATTTGATGAGTTTGGAGAAGTATATACTCCTAAAATCATTATCATATACTATACCATAGACATATCCATCACCTCCAAAAGTTTCCTCCCACCATATAAATGATTTTTTAAACTGCTATGAATGTCTGGGGAAATATTCAAAAGTCATGTGGGATATAGAACAATTCTTTATTGGTAGGACCATCCCATGCATTGTGAGATGACTATTACTTATGCTTCCTGCCCACTAAGTGCCAGATATTTAAAGTGTGTGTGTGTGTGTGTGTATGTGTGTGTGTGTTTGTGTGTTTAAGTAGGCTCCATGCTGAACATGGGGCCCAATGTGGGGCTTGAACTCATGACCCTAAGATCAAGACCTGAGCTGAGATCAAGAGTCAGATGCTTAATCAACTGAGCCACTCAGGTGCCCCATTCCAGAACTATTTTAGATTAAAGGAGATTAAAGAGACTTGATAACTCAATTCAATTATGATCCTTAATTGAATCCTGGATGGAACTCAAAACCAGCTACAAAGACCATTATTGGGATAATTGAGGACATTTAACAAATTATATAATAGATAATAGTATTGATGTTACATTTCCTGATCACTGGGATAATTATTGTTCTAGTCTTGCAATTCTTCCACAGATTTGAAAGCTTTCAAGATAAAATGTTTTGGGGGAAATGCCCTCACAAATTTTCAAAATTGCCATGGGGGGCAGTACCACTCCCACTGAGAACTGGTGCCATAAGTGATAGGTCCAGAGGGAAGAAGGAGATGGAGTTGGGGAAGAAGGAAGAGGTTAGAAGTGGGAGTGAGGTTCCCTCCCTGGGCACCGCCACGGGGTGGACCTAGGAGGGGTACCTAGAAACACCTTTAAATTTGGGTTTCTAAGAATAGTAATGACTTATAACCTATTTATCGTCTGGAACTTTAGAAGTGGTAGCCTGGCTAATATTTCCCTGGCCACAATGGCAGGAGAATAAAGTGCCCCTTGGAGAGCATCACAAGGAGAAGTACATTAGTGGCTGATAAAAGGTGAAGAGTTCATGCCAATGGATGCTAACAGATGGGTGAAGTTGGCTGTGGTCCAGAGGTCCCCTCCATGCTCACTCCCACATCCCAAACTTTCTTCAGCGGCTACCCTGAATAAAAAAGGGGTACAAAATGGGGGATAGGGTGAGGTGGAAGACAAGGGGCCCACAAAACTTGACGGAGTTAAATTTAAAATATTGGAGTGATCACTAATTTAAATTTACTTGGGTGTGGCTAAATTGTTTGCTGCTGTCAGATGGAAATGGGGAATCAAATTGAACGGAGTTACAGAAAATGAAGTTTCATTTCTTTTGGTAAATATGATTTTGTGGCTTGTAAAAACTTGAATCTGCCAAAGCAGTTAGATCAGATGTGCCCATGGAATAGAGGATTCAGTTTCTATATTCTACAGTATGGTTTTATTTATTTTGTTTCATGGTTTACAGTGCTAGTGTTTGAATTCTCAGAGAAGTAGAAAGGTCAGGGGCATCACTGTACATATAGGATGTATCAGAGGGATGACAAGGGAGTGGACAAAGGGTTGTGCAAACATGGAAACAGCATTTTGATAGAGACAGGGAGCTGCTGGGGAGAAGTCACGTCTGAAATTCTGAGTATGGGAAATACCAGAAGTCTTGAGAGTCTCTTTTCCAGTTCTCTAATGAAGAAGAGATGAAGACAACTTGTTCATTTAGTTACAAAAAAACAAAACAAAACAAAAAAACCCCTCATACTCCTCAATGAAGCCTGTGGAGAATGTATGGGCTCCTGTAAAATAAAACCCCTGCACCTTCAGCTGGCCCCCTTTGTTTAATCAGAGGATGCCATAGGAACCAGCAAGGGCAGATGGCCGAGATCCTATCGCGGCAGCCCCAGGAATTAGGAACATTAATTTTAAAGGGGGATTAAAGCACAGAAGAACATTTTTAAAACATCATGCATTTTCATAAGCATCTAGGCACACTCCCTGGCTAGATGTTTATGTGATGATGGGTCTTTGGAACAAAAACTGTGACAGAAGCAAAAGAGCTCTATATGTGTGTGTGGGGGAATATCAATATTTGCCCTGCTAAAGTACCAGGAAGTGTTCTTCTCTTGTCTCAGTTTTGGTTGCTTGGCCCATGGGGTGGAGGGAAAGTCTGGCATTATTTCGGCTTGGCAGATGATGGTGTTTCTGGGAATTGAAGCTTCTCTTAAGACATCACAGCTTCCATGAGGAATTCTGTCCTAGGCATCTAGGAGCTATGAAGCAGTCTGTCCATTCCGGGCCAGACCTCTAAGAGATTTCACTGCCCTGCACTTTAGACATCAAGTCACCATGGTGTTGTAATCTTCAGACCGATGAATGCATGCTCCTAGGGTTACCCGGTGATGTTCCATGCAGCAAGAGGGTACACAGAGAGTTTAGGTGCCCAGGCTCCACATATTTTCTTTCCTAAGGTTTATCTGCTTGGGAACATACCTGAAGACTGCAGATACTCTTTTTTCATTTCCTCTTGCTTTAGAAAACATAGGCATACCTCTTCCTGCTCTGGTGCTTTATTTCATGATGGATAAATCTCCAGTGGCAATAAACAAAAGGTTTTTTTGGTTGAGAAAGTGACTGGCTTTAATGACTGGGTTAAAAATCCTTTCACTACTCAGTTGGTGAATGACTCTTCACTTTTGTCAATATTGATATGTGTCCATCGTCCCTGGCCTGCAACCTTCCTTTTTACCCAGGGTAGCATTACAGACATAATTATTATGTCTATGAGAGCATTGACTATGTCTGATATCAAGATGTGTCTCAGAGTCAGTGGCACCTTATAATTCTTTCAGTTAGATCTTAGTTGTGAAGTTGCTTTATAGCCTGATAATTCTTTGTAAGAAAGCTCCAGAATAAAAACTTATGGAACAGTGTCCATGGCTTGGAAGAAAATCCCAAAGACAACAGTGGAGCACTCTTGTAAGAAATGTTGCTTCACTGATGTTCTTGATAGCACAGAGTATAGTGGGTACAAAACTGTAATCATTAATCCTTAGGTTGAAAATTCATTCTAAAGACCTAGCCTCAGACTGTGAAGATGTTGTAGCCAGTTTATTTCATTTACGTTACCCTTTTTATGAATGCACAAGAATGATATGTAGTTAAAATCTGTGTCTAAAGTCTAAAAGAGCTATTCCAATAAATCTAAAAAAAAAAATCCAAGGTGATAAGAAAGTATTATATCATGGTTTAATTGACAGGACTTTTCCCCCCTACAGGTGTATTAAAAAATGTGTTTTAAAATCAGTAATGTAGTATATTCAGTGAAATGCTATATGTTTAATAATTACATACCAAAATATATAATAATTTATGTTGCTTCAAATAATTGTGTGCTTATAGGCACATTGATAATGTAGTTCAAAATGTTAACACTTAGAACTTTAGGGATATAGAAAATAAAACTTCTCTTTCTCTGGATCTATACACAAATTTGTAGTAGTGGTTTGCACAGGGTCTAACATATATCCCTGTATTTCCCTTGAAATTTTAAAATATCCATGTGTTTGTTGTAGCATCCTGGGGTACCCCATCACTCAGTTTGGGAACCACAACTTTAGGCTGTATTCTTAATCATCTTTGCTGCCTTAATGAAGTTCAGGCTCTCTGGTTTCCCTGAGGTGGTTAGGACTCTGACAGCAGCTGGGGATGAAAACTTAATGAAGCCGGGCAAAGAAGAAACCAAAAATAGACCAAGGAAAAACCCTGGGCTCAGTGACCGCCTTTCACTGGGACAAATAGCCATTTGTATATCTAATTTTGAGAGGTCTCTAATCCTGACTAGCTGCTAAGGATTTTCGCATTACCACATGCAACATTCTCTTTTCTAATGCAGTCTGAAATTATAAACTCTGAGAGGGCAAAGGCCATGTCTTCTTCAAAATTATATGGGACACCTAAAATTATATATAATTTTATATTATGCCCTACACAGTGCTTGGACTTGAGGAGGTACTTAATAAATATTTATTGATCTAAAATCAGTAAATCAATGGAAGAAAGAGAAATATATTGTATCCAGTACTAAATAGAATTCTTTGAGCTTTGTTGAAGAAAAGTGCTTAAACATAGTGTTGTGTTTTCTTAGGACAGATATTCTCTTACATCAATGGGAGTATCAAATCTTTTACCCAGGTATGGTTTAAGAAGAGCACTAAGCTGTGCAAGGCGGGAATGAGGCCTGCCAACATTCCCCTTCTATCACGGAGAGGAACACTGGGCAATCCTGCTTCTATACCTAACATTTCTAGTTTTCAAATTCTACTTTTCCTTTGTCTACAGAGTTAGAAAACTATTTTTTGGTCTTGTGAAGACAGAATAAAACACTCTTTTTTAAATGTGTTTTAAAAAACACTATCTTAATGAAGAGTTCTTTTTTTATGCCAAACTGCATCACCCCACCCACTTTCTTTAAAAATGTAATTAAAAGTTTGCAGTTGTTGTATCATATGACTTCACTCATATGTGGAATTTAATATACAAAACAGATGAACATAGGGGAAGGGAAGCAAAAATAATATAAAAAGAGAGGGGGACAAAACATAAGAAACTCTTAAATACAGAGACAAACTGAGGGTTGCTGGAGGGGTTGGGGTGGGGGGATGGGCTAAATGGGCAAGGGGCATTAAGGAGGGCACTTGTTGGGATGAGCATTGGGTATTATATGTAGGGGATGAGTCACTGAATTCTCCTAAAGCCATTATTGCACTATATGCTAACTAACTTGGATGTAAGTTAAAAAAAAAAATATATATATATATATATTTTTTTTTAAAGTTTGCAGCTGTTAATTTTTTTAAAGCACAAGCATTTTCTTTGAAAAAAATTTTTTTTAATGTTTATTTATTTTTGAGAGGGAGAGAGACAGAGCACAAGCAGGGGAGGGGCAGAGAGAGAGGGAGACACAAAATCCAAAGTAGGCTGCAGGCTCTCAGCTCTCAGCACAGAGCCTGATGCGGGGCTCAAGCCCACAACCCATGAGATGACCTGAGCTGAAGTCGGATGCTTAACCAACTGAGCCACCCAGATGCCCCTGCAGTTGTTAATTCGTTAAGGTCATTTGAGGTTCTGAGTTCCTGGAATTCTCTTTGTTTTCTGTGAACCCTTGAACCTCTGGCTTGAGCTTTATCCATCTGTATTTTCAGTACTGGTTGCTCTGTCAAATGTTAGACCTTCTCTGCTGGGACTGTGCTCCCTGCTGTTGCCCTGCATTCTGCAGTTCAAGGTAGAGAGAGGCGGCTATAGGCACCAGAGATGAAAAATGGAGGCCTTGCACAAATGCTAGAGCATCAAACCACGAGGCTTCCTTTAAGGGAAAGGAAAGGCTGTGGTGAAGTAAAAGTGATGAAGAGGTGTTTTTAGCAACAACTGGTGACCCTGATGATTATTTCAAAGTCAGTTATTTTGAATAGTTTAAGGTGTTAACCTTGGCCCGGCCTGGCTGCCTTTAGCCACAGAGGCTGAAGGTGTCCAAAGTGAATTATACAGAAGGCCATTTAGGCTGAGCCTCTTGGCACTCTGAATCGGATGCCATTTTTAATTTTTATTTTCTCATGGTTGCTGTGTGTGTGTTTGTGTTTGCAAAAGCAGTTTAGGTCCTGGAATTGCAAGCTGTTAAGACTGGGCTGCTTTGCTATCTCCTATCTTTGTTCCTAACCTCATTTTGAAGGATTGTTACACATGTGTAAGTACAATGGGATTATTTATTCATTGTGTCTGTCCACTCTTTTCTGTGCCACAAAAGGAGAAATAGCGTGCACTGCGACTTAAGAGCTTTCTGACCGCTCCAAAGTCATGACGTTTCCTTTGCTTTTTGATGGCTGGCTTTGAAAAGCGGGGGAAGCTGGGTGACAAACTCTGTTGGCTCTAGGAGGGAGATGACTTGTCGTTATTGTGAAAAAGCACATTTAGTCACTTTTAAAAAGCAAACTGCGGACCTAATAGAGCCACACAGCCTTCTTTGGAGATTGCTACAAGGTGGATTGTCTTGATAAAACATTTGAAGCCAGAAACCCATCAAGCGTCAGTGAATATAAGCACTGACCTGAACCCAAGCACACAACATTCTCACCACACTTCAAAGTTATTTTTTTTTCTAATAGAGAAAGGATAACTGTCCAGTACCTTTCATTTTGTCTTTTTTGCAATTCTTCCAGTTCCAAATCAAATGAAAGAGTATGATGATGAACTGTTTTGAGTATATCTGAGACCATACGCACTGGTATCTGTAGGCTCAGCTTTTTGGCTTTCTGCAGAAGCTGTGAACATGCACTTGAAGCTGAGTATTTAGCAGGTCCTTTCATGGCCAAGGGCAAATCTCTATGTTAAACAGAACAAATGCCTTCTTTGCATTACCCTCTCCCAAGCCCCTTGATCACTGTGATGTTTCCAATCACTTTTTAGGGGATACTGACAGATACTAACCTCAAGTCATGTGGCTTTCCTCCTAGGCACTTACCTGTCTTTGAGGTAGGTGCCACCAGGTGAGGGTAGAATCTTGAGGCATGGCAGTAGTTTGCTAGATGTAGATGAGAGCAAGCAAGTGACAATACATGGCTACTGATATTTTTGCCATTAAAGTAACAGCTATACTAAATAATAATATGAACAATTAACTATGTTTTAATTACCAAGCCTTCTCCCAAATCATCATTTCAGTCTTAGCTCTCTGCTGTTAAAGGGAGTGACGCACCCTTCCTACTCCTGGGTTGTTGATGAATTGTGATTCAATGGACTATGTTGAGAAAGCAAAAAAAGCTGAAATTTAAAAAGGGATTTTATTTGAACAATGAAACATGCACCTTGCAGAATGGTTGTGCTCTGTTATAAGCAATGTACTGAACAAGATGAAGAGAAGACAGTTTAGGAGGGGCATTGGCAATGGACCCATGTTGTCTGGCCCCTGTTTTCCTGGCCCATCAGCCTAGGTCCTCTGAAAGGCTGTGATCGTAGCATTCATCTTTCCACCTTTCCTTTCTGGAAAAGAAAAATACAGAAAAATAGAAAGATCAATGTAAGATTAATACTTGTATACTCACTGCCCAGAATTAAATAATATTGACACTTAGACATTTTTGCTTTAGGTTTTTAAAACCATTTAAAAGCAATAGTACCTTACAGATAAAATTGAAGTCCCCTTTATTTTTCCTCCCCAGTGCCATTCATGTTCCCCTTCCCACAGAAGAATGAACTTTATGACCTTGGTTCTCCCCAACATCCCAACAAAAGCCTACAGTGTTTTTAGTACCATGAATTAAAAAAATGCAAATGGTGTCACAATGTTCATAGTACCTTCATTGTTTTTTCACTCAGCGTTTTGTCTTCCAAATCTCCCCATATTGAGATATGTATGTGTGTTGAGTCATCTAAATTTCTGTATAGTATTTAATTGTATGAGTATATAAAACTTTCCTCTTGATATGTTCAAATATATCAGGTGTTCTGCCAAAGTCATCTTCTTGAAGAAGTGTCCCTGGGGGCCTCTAACCTCCTCCAGTTAGCACTAGTTACCTTTACATTGGCAGCATATCTGCTATCCTAAGAATTTTCCTTTTGCATTTCCTGTATTGGATTTCTTCTTTCATACGTCCTCTATCTTCCACTTTCTTAGTTTACAAAGAAAACTAAGTTAGTTTGCCAAAACTTAGTTTGCCTTAGTTTGGCAAAGGCCATATTATGGTAGCTTCCTGAAAAGCAGTTCATGGGAGAGAAACTTTTTGAAAAATTAAATGTCTACAAATGTCCTGTTTTGCCCTCACACTTAAAATACTTTAATTGGATATATACTTTTAGGTTGAAAATAGTTTTCCTTCAGAAAAATTTTGAAAGTATTGCTCCACTGTCTTCTACTTTTAGAATGTTGTTATTTATGCCTGTGAAGCTATTCTGATAATTGTACTTTATTTGACACCTCTCGCTATTGTATTTCCTTTTTGCAATAGGGGCGCCTGGGTGGCTCAGTCGGTTAAGTATTTCCTTTTTGCAAGCTTGAAGGATCTTCAAGTGTTCTGAAATTTCATGAAGGTAGGTCCTGATGCGTGTTAATTGTGATCCATTGTTCTGGGCATTTACTGGTCCCATTTGGTCTGAAAATGCATATTATTCATTTCTGGGAAAATTTTTGAATTATTTATGTGATAATTTCCTCTCAAGGTTTTATAGTTTCTCTTGTATCTTCCATCTCTAGTTCTTTGTTCTACTTTAAGGGATAATCTTTCACCTTTATCTTTTAACCCTCAACATGAGGTTTTTCATTTTGCTATTGTCTTTTTAATTTTGGGGGGTCTGAAAAAACTTCTCCATTTTCTTTCATTTAAAAAAAATGCTATCTTGTTATTAGTTCATGGATATATAGTGTCTTCTCATGTCTGTAATGATACTAATAATGGTTTTCAAAGTTTTATTCTTCTCACATGGAGTCTTTTTCCTTCAAATTTCCTTTTAAGCTTTGGTCTTTCAGTTAGGACTTTTACAAACGGTGGTGGGGGGGGGGATCCTCAGCTGTCTAGTATTTGAATGGGGCACTAAACCTGATTGGGACTTGCCAACTGTGGGTGTCACTGTAGGAAGATTGGATTGGAAAATTGTGTTTAGAAACTCCCAGTGTAATATTTTTTAGATCTTTTTGGTAGGAATTTTCCCTAGAAAAGCTTTTTATGTTATTGACTGGAACATATATAAACCTGGCTATCAGAATTATGGAAACTAAGTGGAGAAAATAAGCCAAGAGTCTCAACCTTCAGAATTAAAATGTTTACTTTAATCTTACTATTTTCATCAGGTACCCTCAACTAGGTTGATGCCCCCCATCCATAGACCTTCTATTCTATCCTCTCCATGAATAAACTACAGGGTAAGGAATGGGCAGTTTCCCTTGCTGGCAAAATGAGGATGGGATTTGGGGGTTTAAATGTTTTTTTTTTTTTTTAGGTTTGTTTTTTTATTTATTTACAGGTTGGGGGGGGGGGGGGGGAGAGAGAGAGAGAGAGAGAGGGAAGGAGGAAGGGAGAATCTCAAGCAAGCTCTGTGCTGGTAGCACAGAGCCCAACCTGGGGCTTGAACCCATATATGGTGAGATTATGACCGGAGCCAAAACCAAGAGTCCAGTGCTTAACCAACTGAGCAATTCAGGCACCCCCTAAATGCTTCTTTAAAAGTCTTTTAACAATTTTCTTGTTTATAACTCAATGTTATTCTCACATCCTGGTAAAGCCAATGATAAACTTTTTGACACTCTGTCCAGTAAATCAGGTTGCTTCTTGGTGTCTTCACTGCCAGTTTAGAATCTGGCCTCTTGGGGTCTGTTAAGTAAACTACTGCTCACTCATCTGCGTTTTAGATTGCAAATTATGCTGTTGCTGTTAATCTTTCTATTCCTTTTGTTTTGTGGTTTCTTGTCTTGGAAATCCACTAATTGTTATTTTACTGGGATTTAAAGAGGAAGCAAATACTAACATATGCATCTGACTTTCTGTCTTTAATTGGAAACCAATTTTGCTTCATCTTTCTCTCAAGTTTAAAGTTTTGATTTTCACATTTTTATTTTTAATTCATCTGGAATTTACTTTTATGTGTAGTTTAATGTTGTTGCTTGTTTTTGTTTTCCAGATAAGAATTCAAATTTTTTAACATTCTTTTTAAAAAAAAAAATTAGGGGCTCCTGGGTGGCTCAGTCAGTTAAGCGTCCAACTTCGGCTTGGGTCATGATTTCGCGGTTCGTGAGCCTGAGCCCCCCGTCTGGCTCTATGCTGACAGCTCGGAGCCTGGAGCCTGCTTCAGATTCTGTGTCTACCTCTCTCTGCCCTTCTCCTGCTCATGCTCTGTCTCTGTGTCTCAAAAATAAATAAAGGAAAAAAAAATTTTTTTAAATTAAAAAAAAATTTTAATGTTTATTTTATTTTTGAGAGAGAGAGAGAGAGAGAGAGAGCAGGAGAAGGGCAGAGAGAGGGGGAGACACAGAATCCGAAGCAGGCTCCAGGCTCCGAGCTGTCAGCACAGAGCCTGACTTGGGGCTTAAACCCACGAACTGCAAGATCATGACCTGAGCTGAAGTCAGATGCTCAACCGACTGAGCCACCCAGGTGCCCCCCCAGATTACATCTTTATTCAGTTTCCCATTCATGAACAAGGTATATCTTACTTATCCAAGACTTTTTTTATCCTTTCATAACATTTTATAATTCTTTCTTAAAATATTTTGCTAGATTTATTCCAAGTTTCCTTAAAATTTTTGCCGCTGTTGTGAATTGCATGTGCATATACACCCTATTGTATTTAAAACTTGTTACTGATTGATAATTATTGTTATTGCTAGGAATATTACTGATTTTAGTATATTGATTTTGTAGCCAGCAAAAACTTTCTTGTTGCTTCTAATATTTGGTCTGTAGTTTATCCTGCATTTATACATGGAAAATAATAGTTGCAAATAGCAGCAATTTAGTGTCTTTCTTTCCAGACTTCTTGTTTTTTTCCCCTTGGTCTTACTGCTTTGCCTGGTACCTCCACAACAGTGTTGAACAGTAGCAGGAGAGTGGATATCTTTATTATATTTCTGACTTTAATGACAGTGTTTCTAAGTTTCTAACATTATGTGTTGTGTTTGCTCTAGGTTTTTGGTGGATACCTTTTTTATATTAAAAAATTCCCTCCTATTCATAGTTCATGAAGACCACTTAAAATTTTTTTTTTCAACGTTTTTTATTTATTTTTGGGAGAGAGACAGAGCATGAACGGGGGAGGGGCAGAGAGAGAGGGAGACACAGAATCATAAACAGGCTCCAGGCTCCGAGCCATCAGCCCAGAGCCTAACGCGGGGCATCAAACTCACGGACCGCGAGATCGTGACCTGGCTGAAGTCGGACGCTTAACCGACTGCACCACCCAGGCACCCCAATGAAGACCACTTAAAAAGTCACGAATGAATGTTCATGACTTGTCAGCACCTACTAAGTTTCCCCCTTCACTTCATTAATGGGAGTTACGTCTTAATGGATTTTCTGATGTCGAAACTTCTTTGCATCTTGGGCTAAACCCCAAGTGATTATGATGTAATTTTAAAAGTATACTATTGACAAATTAATTTGTTAATATTTTAGGACTCTTTGCCTATATGAATAATTACGTAAGATTGGTCTATAATTGTATTTTATTGCACTGTACTCTAGTTTCGTTATCGAATTTGTTATAAACTTAGTAAAATTAGTTGGTGGCTTTCCTTTCTTCCCTCCTTGAAACGTTTTCTGTAAGATGAAGGGTATCCTTTCCTTGAAGTTTTGGTAAAAATAATTTATAAAACAAAATGGACCCTGGTGGCTTTTGTAGGCCAAAAATTTTGACAGCTGATTCCATTTCTCATTTCCAGTTTCTGGCAAGACTCTGAAAGGACTCCTTTGTGATGTACAGAGGCCAGTTTACCATCTGAGTTGACTAAACTAATTAGAATAGATCTGTAGCCAGGTACCAAGGGGAAGATGCTCTTTACCAGGCTGGAGGTTGTCATGCACATCTTTTTCAAGTATGTTAGCTTCAGTGTACTAAAAACAAGTGTTACCATAGAAAAGGGAAGGAGAAAGATACTAATAAATGCCAATGACTTACAATGGACCCCAAATGACGCTAAGTTTGTTCTCTAATTTAAAATGCATTATTAAAAAAAATAGCACTGTATATCATCTGGACATCTGTAGTCCCACAGCCTTTAAGGTTAAAAGTGGAACACTGTCCAATGTCCTTTTGCAGTCTTGAGAGAAGATCGGTCAGTTGTCTTGCAAACCGAGTTGATTCCAGACCTGTGATTATGCAAGGACATAGGCAGCGTTGGGTCAGAGGGTTGTTTTTAGAAACAGTCTCAGGAGAAGCTACATTTTTTCTGGGATCACTTTTTTTTTTAATTTGCAAAGTAAAATTTATAACATTTTAAAGAACCTTCATTTTTAATCATGTGGCTTCCTGTGTTTAAGTAAAATTTTCACTTGAAATGAATACAGGCCTATCTCAGTAATTACTTTCCAAATCTTAAAGAACTTAGATAAGCTTCCTTCTTAAATTCAATTCTCTTTTGAAGAGAAACAAGTAATGACTTTCAAAGTACTTAATGTATTATAAAGGAGTGGCAATGGGACATAAATTTCCTTTAATATAACCTCTTATTTTAGAAACATAGGTACAGATCTGATTGAAGGAAAGTCTTTTTAAGTATATCAATTGTCTTATCTCAAAACAAGGGTAATGCACTGAAAATTGGGTCATAAAAACACAAACTTTATCTCCTGTTGTTTATTCAGTATGCCAAAAACACCTGCTGGAGGAAGGGCATCCTTTCAAGTGCCATTAGTTAATTGCCAGGGAAAGCTGGATTTTGTCTTAGTTTGTCATTTTAGCCTAGGGAGAACTAATTCTTATAAGAAAATAAGTTAATTCTTAGTCTTTTTTTTCTTACTGCTCTCAATGTAAAGTGACATGATTGGATTTCTTGGATTTTGTTTTAGGAGAAAAGGAAGAATCTGACCTTCTTTGGGCTAGACACCAGAGTAGCAAAGTGGGTACGGTACACTTTGCTATTGGCCAGGCTTTGTTCCCAAGCCCCAATATGGATTCCCAGTTCCTGAGGGGCAACTACATTACTGTATACTAGGCAGGCAAAAGTGGCCTCAAATGAAAGCACTCTTTTGGAATGATAATGATGTCTTTCTGTTCAGATAGACAAATGTTTTCATCTTAATGGGCTCATTCAGAGGCAACCATAAATCTCATGTTGAGTGAAAGGGAATAGGAAGTATTTGCATACTTCATTGCAAGAGGTTCCAGTGTCCTCCCCTGGACCAAGTTAGCCTGTACGGCTAAAGTTAGTGTAACCTGTGTCCATGCTCCTTTGTATTCTACTCAGGATGCACATAGTCCTGCATCCTTTCCATTAATAATGACTTTAGGATTCAAATGCCTTGTTAGTGTGCCAGTTATTAACTCTCTTTTCAATATCTGGCATTTTTTTGGTACTTTTTTTTTTTTTTTTTTTTACCAAAGTACACGTGTGTGTGCATGTGTATGTGTGTGCGTGTGTGTGTGTGTGTGTGTGTGTGTGCGTGCAAAGGAGAGAGGGAGAGAGAGAGAAAGAAGGTTGTAGTATCATTTTATAGTAGGGTTTAGAAATGTGATGTAAAGAAGGATCTCATGTTGGGAGCTTTGGACTTAGGTGGCTAGGGCACTAGGGCAGCTAGCCCAATATAAGCAAGGCAGTAATTACTAAAGACCATTCTATGGCTTGCCCAAAATGGGAGCTGAACATAAGAGCAGTTCTGCAAAATTCATCTCAGTGTTGTACCCCTTGAGAGCAAGCCATAATCTTCCTTTTTCAATATTATAAGTATAGTGCTTATACCTTGATCAATACCTATTTGAGTTGATGGGCTCCACATTAAAGATGCCCCAATATAAATGTAAATACTTCAGGTTTCTGATCTTAGAGTTGGTCACGGGGAGATGTTCTGCCCCATGTTTTTGTCATGTGGAGTGGGTGGGCTGTACCACAGGATGCTGTGTGAGGATGAAATGATATTTATTATTCTGATGCTGTAAGAAGTGTCTACCTGCTTAAAAGCTGCCATTGCCCCCTGTTACGATTTTTTGAGATGTTTCACAGTAAGGCAAAGGAACGAAGTCTGTCAATCTTGCAGTTTTGGGGTTTATATTATTCTAATGTTATTTTTGTGAGTATTCTGGCCCTCCCTTAGTGGATTGCACAATATTTAAAATATGAAATTAACAGAGACTTTAGCTTTTTAGAGCCACGGTCCTAGCAGCAGAGAAAGGAGAATGAGTCTACCTAGAATATAGGAGTTGTTTTAAATTTAATTTTCTAGCGTCTAGTTGCTATGGCTAGTCTGGGTAAATGGATGAACAATGAATAAAGAGAATGAACAGATAAATCAATATTAATGTTTTCCTTTCTGGGCCTCAGAATCAATCATAAGACCATCGCTGGGTCCCAATTTTTGGCACCAATCAAAATGATAACCTTGGTTGCTGGGACCATCCCTTGATGCATTTGTTTTTGGAGGACAGAGATAAACTATGGAAAGATGGAATGCTGTATTTTACCACCAGAGACATTGTGTTGTTCTTGTCCTTTTTTCTTTTAGAGAGGCCAGCGAGGCCCTTTGGTCCAGGGCTGTGTGCTAATGTTCCTGGAGTCACCAGTGTGCTGCTCAGAGCACAGACCAACACAGCATTTCCTTTCCTGGGAGATTCCAAGGGTTCTTCCAGCATCATCATTTCAGTTTTTCCCACAGAATGTCCCACCTGGAGACTTTATAAATATGGTAGCAAGTAAGTGGACTGCACTGTTAGAAGAACTGGCTGCATAATATGCAAGGCCCAGTGCAAAATAGAAATGTGGGGCCCTTTGTTAAAATTATCAAGAATTTCAAGACAGTGACTGCAGAACATTAAATCAAGTGCAGGTCCCCTTCTAAGTGGGGGTCCTTGTGGGGCTGCACAGGTCACATGCCCATGGAAGCAGCCTTGAATGTCAGGGTGTTTGCCTTCTCAAGAGGATGCTTTAGAGACAGCTTATCTGAGGTGGGGGCAGCCAGAAAGACTTTTTCCATGCCTCCTTTTTTCCCCCTTATCTTGTCTGGTGGTGCCATGACTCTGTGACTTGGAAATAATGGCCCTGTTTGGGAATGTCTCTGGTGTAGGGATACATCCAAAGGGAATCTGCTCCCTAGAATCTTTAAAGAAGTTCTATTCTTGATGGTTATCGCTGCCTGGAGAAGAGAGGATGCCCTGGGTTACTGTTGTAAGAGGGTGTGAGTGGTAGGAGTTTAGGGTCAGATCCCATTTTAGAAGATTCTCAGTGTCCATTGTCATGTTAAAAGCTCCAGGGTCTAGTGGTATGGCAGTCAAGACATGAGTGAACTGTTACCAGATTTATTTCATAGTGGATTAAAAAAAGCTAATACCCAGAAACACCCCAAGCATTTGGATTCTGCAGAACAGACTTTGGGAAATGCTTCAATAGAGCAATAAGAAGAAAATATGTTCTTTTAAGAAAATGTTAGGAGATAATGAGCCTGAGGCCTGGGTTGAAAAAAAAGATGCTTTCTAAGATGCTGACTTAGGGACCCAGAATGGGACTAAAGAATTCACCTTGGGGTGCCTGGGTGGCTCAGTTGGTTAAGCAGCCAACTTCGGCTCAGGTCATGATCTCATGGATCGTGAGGTCGAGGCCTGTGTCGGGCTCTGTGCTGACAACTCAGAGCCTGGAGCCTGCTTCAGATTCTGTCTGTCTCTCTCTCTCTGACCCTCCCCTGCTCATGCTCTGTCTCTCTGTCTCATATATAAGTAAACATTAAAAAATAATAACAAAATAATTCACTTGAAAGCAAAAGGCATGGTAATTAGACAAGGGCACACATGAAATGAATAGCCCCCTTACTTGTGCATGTGTCTGTGGGCCTGCGTGGCATGCTGTGAATACTTTGTACCAACATCTGTGTTCCTCTGATCACCAAGGATGTCACTTTTATGAGGACTGGTCTATAGCATGTGTGGTGGACTGTTTTTTCTACTTTTAGCACCCATTACCCTTTTCTGTTTATGGTTGCCTCTTTTTCTTTGGGGGGGGGGATCTCTCTTCCCATTCTCAGTACTTGTGGCTCAACTGGGGCTGACTCTTCTCTGGATCTAGAGGTGGTACCATGTCACATAAGCCATCAGATCCACAAATAGTGCAGGCAATAGCAATTGGTCCAGGAGAACCAGTGAGAAACAATAATGCTCTTATTAGCAATGCAGGGATAGAGCATTCTCTATCCACACATGTGCACGGGCTGTTTCTGGGTTTTCTATGCTACTGCATCAATCACTTTTTTGATCCCTGTGCTGACTCTGTCCTATCTTCAGTACTGTAGTTTATGAGATGTCATGGTATTTGATAGCACAGTTTCCCCCAATTTATTCTTTAGGAATGTCTTCGGACACTGCTCTTTCATATAAATTTAAGCAACTCAAGTGTCCTCTGACAGACGAATGGATAAAGATGTACACACACACACACACACACACACACACACACACACACACACCGGAATATAATGCAACTGTAAAAAAGGATGAAATCTTGCCATTTGTGATAACATGGATGTATCTAGCGAGTATAATGCTAAGTGAAGGAAGTCAGAGAAAGACAAATACTATCTGATTTCACTTATCTATGGAATCTAAAAAAACCCAAATGAGTAAATAAACAAAAAGCAGAAAACACCCATAAATACAGAGAACAAACTGATGGTTGCCAGAGGGATAGGCAAAATGGGTGAAGTGTAGTGGGAGGTACTTCCAGTTATGGAATGAATAAGTCACAGGACTAAAAGGTACAGCATAGAGAATATAGTCAGTGGTATTATAATACACTGTATGGTGACAGGTGGCAGCTACACTTGTGATGATGATAGCATGATATATAGAGTTGTTGAATCATTATGTTATATACCTGAAACTAATGTAACATTGTGTGTCAAATAAAAACTCAGATAAAAACTAACTGAAAAGAGTAGACAAGAAAACCCTAAAGCCTGATTTGAGTTTACAATAAATCCATAGATCTTTTTGGGAGCATTAGGATTTTGAGTTTTCTTAAATACAACATTGGGTACCTCTCCATTTTTTTTCTGGCTTGTTTTCACAACTTTCAGTAAAGTTCTGTACACTTCTACTTCCAGTTTTTACATATATTTTATTAGGTTTATTTTATATTGTTTGTTGCTATTACAAATTATATTTTTTTGAATTATACTTTCTAATTTCTTGTGGTAGTATATTTGAAATACAACTGATTTTTGTATATTGATCTTAAATCTAGCCACCTTAAGAAATTCTCTTATTTGTTCCAAAACTTTGAATTCTCAGCCTTCTTTTCACTATTGCCTCCACTCTCTATGAGCCTTTTGAGATTTTTTTTCTTATTGCTCCCTCCCCCCAGTCAATTTCAATACCATGGTTAGACTGTATATTTATCTATTTTTTAGGTATACCTATACTTTATACATAGCGTGAAGTTGTTTTTATTTTTGATTTTTGCCTACCAAGAACACATTTTCTCTCCCAGGGGGTGTTATAACCTCACTGAGAATGCATGCCCTGGATAAAAGACCATTTGAGACCTGAAGTACATGTTTTAGAAGCTCCTTACTGGAGTTCTCTTGGTGGTACACCCTCAACGATAGTTTTGCTGAGCATAACTCCAGGTTGATCATCTTTTTCTCTCAGCACTTGGAAGACATTATTCCACTAACTTCAAGGTTTCATTATTGTGGTTGGGGAATCAGTTTTGTCTTTTTTTTTTTTTTTTTTGGTGGGGGGGATCTGTTTTTCTGCTGTTTGAGTGCTTTTAAGATCTTCTTATTGTCTTTGGTGGTCTAAGTTTCACCATTATGTTTCTGTGGACTTATTTTTATAAATTCTGAAGGATAATGCTTTTTATCAGTTCTAGAAAATTCTTAGCCATTTTCTCTTCAATATTTTTCCCCCCATTCTCTCTATTCTTTTATTCTGGTATACTCCGATTGATGCCTATTACTGTCTTGCCCACATCTCTTAAACTCTTATGTTTTTATATGACTTTTTCTATGCCGTAACTGAGATTATTTCTTCAGCTCCATGTTTCAGTTCATTGTTGTTTCTTTCACATGTGACTAACCTGATGTTTAACCCATCCATTAAATTTTAATTTCAATGATTACATATTTATTTCTAAAAGTGATAAAAGTGGCCTTTAAAAATCTAGGTCATTCTGATACTTTTTAGTTATGTCTACCTTTTATTTCTTTAATCATTTTATAATATTTATTTTGAATTCTGCTTTGCAGAATATTTAAAGTACTTGGGTATCAACTATGTTTTTGGTTTTCTGCTGATTCTTACTTATACATGCTTGTATAAGAAACATGGTTTCTTACATTTCTTACACGTTCATACATGGACGGTTTTGGGTCTGAGAGTGAAAGTTGAAATCTACTGAGAAAAAGTATCTGTAGAAAAAAAACAGCATTCTTTTGAAGTTTTAAAAATCATCTATCCTTTCTGATTTTCTTATTAGTGTTTTTGATGACTATATTAATAAATTTTGAAGAGGAACAATTTATCTTGTATCTTGTATCTTGTCCAAGATTATGAAGATTTTTTCCTTTTTTTTTAACTTTTGTAGTTTAAATTTTTACTTCTAGAGCTATTTATCCATCTCTAATATTTATGTATGATGTGAGGTAGGAGTTGGGTTCATTTTTCCACCCATATATTCAATTGTTTCAACATCATTTGTTGAAAGATTTTTGTTTCCTGCTGAAGTACTTTGACATCTTTGTCAAAATTGTCCATGTATGTGGGCGTATATCTGGACATTTTATCCTAGTCCATTGATCTAATTGTCAATATTCAGTGAACTATAAACTTAAAACCTGTGCATTTTTGGTATGCAAATTATACCTCAATAACAAATGATGTAATAATTAAAGAATCTTATTCCATATCTGGATCATGTTTGCCAAACAAAGATAGTAATTACAGAATTAGAAAATATATGCTTTCATTCCAAGTATTCCATTTTTATACAGATGTCCATCTACCCATCCATTTAATTATTAGGAGCTCTTACCTGCTAGACACCATGGTGGTCTCTGGACATACAGAGGAATAACCCATGGTCCCTGTTCTTGAGGAGCTCATAGTTGAGTGAGAGAAGTTAGACATGAGAATGAAAATGTACAACCTATTGTCATGAGGATTGTGCGGTAGGCAAATGTGGGGCACTGTGGGAACCGGAGAGGGCCATCCAACCGAGTTGAGAACATTTAGCTCAGGAAAGGATTTTTCCAAAAGCCTGTGAACTGGTTGGGCACTCAAAGTAAGTGAGAGCTGGTCTGGCTGTGCATGCCTGTGGTCATAATGAAGGTGGGGAGGGGTGCAGGAGAGGGAGCTGGGAAATGAAAGGCCCTACGAACAGTGATTTTTATATGTTTAAAATAGGAGGGTACACAGGGTCACTTAACTAGTTGAAAGAGTTGCATCTTCATAAAAATAAAAATTCATATTCTTTAAATTTTGTTTTTAATATTTATTATTTTTGAGAGAGACACAGAGAGACAGAGAGAAAGCAGGGGAGGGGCAGAGAGAGAGGGAGACACAGAATCGGAAGCAGGCTCCAGGCTCGAGCTCCCAGCACAGAGCCCAAAACGGGGCTTGAATTCACAGACCACAAGATCATGACCTGAGCTGCAGTCGGCCGCTTAACCGATTGAGCCACTGAGGTGCCCCTAAAAATTCATATTCTTTATGAGAGAAGTGAACAGGCTTGATGGGAAGAATGACATGCAAACACCCAGTGCCATGGAGAACAGGGTCAGGGACAGTCTCTGGCCCTTTGGAGTGGCAATAATGATGCCTAGGGCTAGGAAATGAGTGGAGGAGTAGGAGAGTGGGCACTGAAAGGATAACAGCACAGATGGGGATACTGTGACAACTAAAACACTTGGTTTGTTTTATAATTAAATTAACCCATTAATGACACCGATTCCTATTATGGATAGAAAAATATAATGAACTAAAGAAATTCAAATAATAGCTATGGTAGTCCGCCTTATCTGTGTTTTCACTTTCTGTGGTTCTAGTTACCCATGGTCAACTGTAGTCTGGAAGCAGATGGTCCTCCTACTGACATCACCATGCCAATCATTCCCCTCACTTCATCTCATCACACAGGTATTTTACCATCTCACATCATCACAAGAAGAAGAATAAGTGTAGTACAGTAAGATATTTTGAGAGAGAGAGACCACATTCACATAGCTTTTATTACAGTGCAGGCATACCTCAGAGATATTGTGGGTTTGGTTCCAGACCACTGCAATATAATGAATATCCTAATAAAACAAGTCAAATGAATTTTTTGGTTTCCCAGCACATATGAACATTATGTCTACACTATACTGTAGTCTATACAGTGTGCAATAGCATTATGTCTAAAAAAATAATGTATATACCTTGGGGTGCTGGGTGGCTCAGTCGGTTAAGCGTCTGACTTGATTTCGCTCAGGTCATGATCTCATGGTCATGAGATCGAGCCCCTTGTTGGGCTCCATGCTGGGCCACTGGGAATGGAGCCTACTTAAGATTGTCTCTCCCTCTTTCTCTGCCCCTCCCCCACTCATGTGCACTCTTATTTTCAAAAATAAACAAAATAATGTACATACCTCAATTAAAAGATATTTTATTTATGGCTAAAAAATGTGAATCCTCATCTGATTTCAGTGAGTAGTAATCCCTGATCATAGATCATCATAACAAATGTAATAATAATGAAAAAAGTTTGAAATATTGCAAGAATTACCAAAATGTGACACAGAGATATTAAGTGAGCAAATGCTATTGGAAAAATGGTGCTGATAAACTTGCTTGATGAAGCGTTGCCATAAACCTGGAATCTGTAAAAAATTCAGTATCTGTGGAGTGTAATAAACCAAAGTGCAATAAAATGAGGTATGCCTGCTTATTGTTATAATTGTTCTATTTTATTATTATTGTTGTTAATCTCTTACTATCCTAGTTTATAAATTAAACTTTATCATAGATATGTATGTACAGGAAAAATCATAGTATGTGTAGGGTATAGTATTATTTGACTTTTCAGGAATCCACTGGGGGTCTTGGAACACATCCCCTATGGATAAGGGGGACTACTGTTCCATTAATTGAATGCCACTATGTGTGGGTGCTGTGCCCTGTTTTTCACATTTATTAAATGCAGCCCTCTTCATTTACAACTACCTTTTTACAAGTTAGGGCAGTGTGGTCAGGAACTTGCGTCATTAGCTTGACAAGTTCACTCAGCTGGTAAGTGTGAAGTTAAGATTTGAATACAAGGCATTTCAAAGACTGGGTTCCTATCACTATTTAATATAGCTTATCTCTAATTGTTTATTTGAATTTTGCAAACAGTTAATTTTTCCCCACAGAATTGTGCTATTTATTTTTAATGGTTTCAGTATTTTATTAAATAAAGTTTCCCTACTTAAAATAGTATAGAAATGCAGATTTAGAAAATAGAAGTATCCATTCTCTGTCACCAGTGGGTACCATGCTGTTTGTTTTTAATCTGCAAAACAAACTTCATGAGTGAACACTCATTTTACTTTTGGAAGTAGTTGATGGCTGGACTAGGGGAAGGATGATCCGAGCAAACACTGTTTCATGAGTATTCGTCATAGCAGGATGGCTATGTGGGTGGAGAGGCGAGGTGATGGTGGTGATGGTATGGGAGGGACTGGGAATGACTTCTGCTAGAGACTTGGCCAGTGAGTCACAAACCTTCTTCTCAATGGTTTTCTTTGAGATCCTTAACCCTATTTATGAAAACTGGGAAATGTCAATAAAGTAGTATTTTCAACATAATGTTTCAAAACAGAAGGTACATTTTGATCATTCTGAGCAAAATGGTTAATGAACATTGTTGAATAAAATATTTATAAAAGGACCAATCAAATATATATAATCTCAGTGATTTTACATTCTGATAACTGCTCTCAAGGAAGACTTTCTTTTGTAGGCCATTTTGCCAAGTATATAGTTAATAGTGTCATTTGTTAGACAGATTTTCTCATTTGTCTCTTGATTTTATGCTTAGTATTTTCATTCTAAGTATTATGTTTGTAAGGATTGATTGTTAAGAAATTACTACCTTTTGTAATATGTTCTAAAGTATCTGCCTACATCCTCACTCTGATTTGGAATTCCTAGTAGTTGGAATACATACTTTTACATGAATTCTCTTCATTTTCTTTTATTTTGAAATGTGAATGTCCTATTAGCCGAGCTCAGACAATTGTAAAGGGCTGAAACTTAAGAGAGCAGGTACTAAGTGTGGCCCCACCTACAATGGCTAAGAAAGGCCAATCCTGCACAGAATATTGGGTGCACTGGGATATTGGCCTGATTGGAAGACCACCCCAGTAGCAGGCACTGGAGGGGAAAGGCATGTGTCCACCTAAAGGAATCAGAGTTCTGAGAGGCATGTGGCAAATGATGCATCAGCCAAGATGCTTTCAGCTGTGATGGAAAACTCCAATGCAATGGACATAAACAAAAAGGAAATTCATTAAGTTATATAACTGGAATCCCAGAGGCAGGGCTGGCTTCAGGGTTGATTTATCCAATGGTTTAGGCTGCATCCCTGTGTTTTTTCTTCATTCTGTTTCTCCTCCATGCCAGAATTATCCTTAGACAGATGATGAGGTGACTAACCACTCCCAGGCATTGTGTATGGGTATGATAATGTCCAGAGGAAGAGTGAGAATGTCCCTTTGGGAAGGTCTCCCAGAAAAGCAAGGAAGCACTTGCCCAGAAGCCTCTAGAAAGCTTATCCTCATTGGCTCATTTTCAAACCAATCACTAGCAAGGAGGATGAGATTCCTTTGGATTCTCAGGCTTATTACTGAGGTTGGGGGAGCTATTTGCTTCCCCTGAACATTGTGGCTATGTGGGAGAGGGGCTTTTTTGGGGGATGATGTGGGGAATAGGTGCTGTGTAGGCTATCTGGTTGGGAATCCAGAAACAAGTGACCCTTAAAAACTTAGATATGTTGTGAGCACCGGTGAAGTATGAGAACGGTTAGTAAAGTCCTAGGCACCAAAAGAGGGCTGATATTATTCAGGGAATGGGATATAGATAAGATACTAAAACCATGGTCCATGGACAGGGTGATAGGCCAGGAGCCTAGATTAGACAACCAGGACGCAAGGTTGGATCCAGATCAGCACAACTGTGAACTGATAATTGAGATCAGGATTGGCCTCAGATATGTACCTATAAGGGCTAGTGGCATGGGCCCTAGTGGGGCAGTGGAGTTTAGGAACATCACTGCATGGATTAGACAAGAGTGAGTAAGAGAGGGAAATTGGGCTGATTCAGTAAGGTGAGCTGTTGCCCAAGTGGCAGACCAATGGTTAGGACTATTCCCTTGACTGGGCGGAGTCACACAGTAAGAAGAAGAGGCAAGGTTGTGGTGGGGCTGGGAAGGAGGAAAGGGTAGTTTGGGAGCAGGGGAGGTGTCATTACTACTTACTGCAGCCTCTTTAGTTGTGTGCTGGCCATATTTGTGTTTAAAGGAATAGTGCTCATTGATTGCTGTTGATGGCCAAGTGGCCTCATTTGAGGGGTGAGGAAGAAAGCAGAGGCTGAGAGACTAGTTCTGTGTGTGAAAAATGAGAAATTTGATGTTGTTGATGCATTCCTGGGTGTAGTTGCCACTCAGTGTTCTTAATGAAGTGAAAAAAATCTTCAAGCTGAAAATCCGTTCTGAGGTCAATGAGAAAGGTGACAGATAATATGTTACTAGCTTTTCTGTCGATTATCCATTATGTTACGAGGATTGTGTGTTGAAACACTGCAGATAAAGTGTCTCAATTAAGACTTTAATTTAGATTTAATAAGAGTTATTATATGTTAATAAAAGATCAATTAGAAGTTAAATAGCCATTGATCCAGGTACAATAAGTATGTCAGAAAGACATCAAGTTGTCATTGAAATAACTAGAAATTGCATGGGCAACATGTGAGCAATTAGATTCTCAATATATTCAGGCTATAATGAATGTCAATGCATTTAATTGCCATTTAACAAGAAAGCTTAATGTAAAGTCTCATGCCTATTAACTCACATACCTGTTCACAGTTCTCCAATAGATTTACTTATTCATTGGTTCATTCAACACATATTTAATTAAGCACACTCCAGGTAAGTAGGAGTAGGGAAACAGGAGGAATAGGCACATTTGAATCCTTGCCTTCAAACCACTTAAAATCTAGTATTGAAATAAACTTACCTACAGGAAAGAATGAAGGGACAAGGTAGACAGTACTATGTTTTTCACATATTTTCTGATTAAGTTCCAACTATCACCACCATGAACTGAAATTTCTCAAATATTGAAAGAAACTTTCTTGAGGAGCTGGGTTTATGTCATGTTCCTGAGACATGATATAGCAAAGCTGACTAATATAGCGATTAAAAGAGGGGTTGATTGAGTCAGGGCAGGGATGTGTGTTCTGGTGTGATGTTGTCCCAGGAGAAGCTAAAGCTTTATCATCCTGGATATTTGGAGAGAGGTACTTGAGAAATACATTAGCTCTCACTAGGGCAAGTGGACATTGATATGTAAAAATTATTCTCAGTGTTTTCATCCTCAGCGTCCAGGAATCTCAATTTCTCTGGGAGCATGTAAGGATCTGGGAGGGAGGTAGTCACCAATGTCTGATAAAAAATGGTTAAAGTGGTGAATTTATACTATATGAATTTTATCTCAATGAAAAAAAAGGGTGATTTATTGATTGTAACTAGAGTGGGCACATTTTTGAGCAGCAGTAAACTCAAGCTCTTGCTTCACTGAAAACTGTATGGCTCCTTGTAAGGAGGTCCTTGTGGCCATGGTCCCACCTTGTGATGTGGCTCCCTGGTCATGCTAAGGCTTTTCTGATGTAGGACCTCTCTATGAAGCTGGCACTCTGTCCCAGGCGTTGCTCTGAAAAAGTGCAGCACTGGTCCCTTTTTCTTTTGGGATTTCTTCTTTCTTCAGGCTCTTTTCTGCAAGACCAGAAAGTTATTTTATTTTTATTAAAAACATTTTTTTTTATTGTCAGGCAGAGAAATGACTCTTCTGTCATTACTGCATTCTATTCCATTTTTGAATATATTTCACAATTAGTGTTGAAATGCTCTAGGCTCTAGATCTTGGAAATCATAATTCCTTTTCCTTCCCAGAAAGTTCAGCTCTTTCTAGGAACTTCAAGGTCTTCTTTACTTGCTCAAAAGACAATTGGTCTCTTTCTCCAGCCCTTCTCTGAATGCATATGGAGGGCTGGAACTGCCTCACTGCTGCAGGGTGGGTCAGTTATTTAGTCCTGGGAAGCAAAGCAGTGAAAAGTATTTGTTGTATATGCTGTGGCCTAGCTGACCCCAAGCCCAAACTTCTGTAAATCTCTTGTATACACCAATGTTGGTTAGTGCTTGACTTGGGGAAGTAAAGATAAAGGGCCTGTGCTCCACCTTTAAATCAACCAGAAGCTTAGATAAGAGACCTACCACAGGAGATGAGAGAGAGTGAGAGAGAGAGAGAGAGAGAGAGAGGGAGAGAGAGAGAGATTGAGAGTTCAGCAGAGGGAGGAAACTTGAGCCAGAGATGGTTGTGAGCATTGTCCTAGAAGACATTGCTGGACATCTTCTGGATGCGGGAAAGGAAACCCCAGAGGCTGGAAATCTGGGGACATCTATGCAGGTGACACCTGAAATTACAACCATAAAATAAACAAATGAATAACCAAAGTAACAACCTAGTTGAAAAGTGAAAAATTTAGACAAGTAAGATATTTTGAAGATGGGTTAAAAGTTGGTTCTAAATTCTATATTCTTTATCCATCACAATTTAAATTTAGTTAGGTGGGTTTGTATCAACAGAGTGAAACTTTAGTTTTGCGTCGTAAGAAATGACTTTCCAGGATCTGCTGTTCGTATGCATTTACTTGTGCAGCAGGAGGAGCTCTCTGTTGTACAATCACTGTGTGAGGGGGAAGATTAACTTGAAGGGGGCAAAGATAGAAAAGACAGAGGTTAGACCTCAAGGGGAGCAGCAGAGAGTGGTGTGGGGAAGGGAGGAAGCCCAGGCAAATAAACAAGTTATTTTAGTGTTATAGACAGCTCAGTGTGGAGGTAGGCCAATGAGGGTTTTGTTTATGTCCAAATCTTATTTTATCTGATAACCAAATAGATGAAGGCACAGCAGAGTAGTTATTTTACAGTTAAGCTGTCTCCCCACTTTTGGCAACGGGATGAAAGACAAAATAAAGGAACTGTTGTGATGGACGCATTGTGTGCTGCTTGTCCTCAGACCTTCTCCTCCCCTAAAGGAGTCTGGGCTGGAATAGACAGGACATCACTGAGTGAATTAATCCTGACCGTAGGCAGCAAGGGAAGCTTCCACCAGCGCCCTACCCTGTACAAATGATGGGCTTAAAGGAAGTAAAAAGGCGATTTGAATAGTAAGCACTTAAAAAGACTCCCTTGTTCTCCGCCTTCAGGTCTAATAGCCCTCCTCAGAGCAGACACAGAGTGTTCTAAGAGAAATGAAAATATCCCTCCTAAACACACGCAAGCACATAACAAAAGCCAAGTTAAGAAGGTTAGCGACTTAGTTGTCTCAGCAACATGTCATCAAGTTGAGATGAGCAGGAAACACAGATAACACGAGGAAGAAGGAAAACATCATAAGCCCACAAAGGGAGGAAAGCCGGGATGCTGAGAGAAGAAAAGCAAAGCCCCTTTTCTTGCTGTTTCATTAAGGGGAACTTAACTTTTAAACAGCCTCTCAAGAAAGCTAAAATAGAATCTGCTTTTGTGTAACCTGTGTACTTGGTGTGTGTTAAGAAATTGTGTTATCAGCATTTCCTGTGTGGCACACTGTTCAAAAGGAAAATTGTTACGAATGTTCGTATAATTCCACAGGGAAACAAAATAGTGTCATGTGAAAATGGGATTTGATTTTATATTAGAAATTAGCAGTATGGGATAAACATACAGAAATGGCCAAATGGAACCAAAACTCATCATCATAATATTACAGCACAAAATGAGACAAATGGACATTTTAGAGCCTGATTCTTTCTCTCCTAAGATTGTATTCAGAAAATTGCTGACATTTGGTTCTTGGGAGAGGGACATTTCTGATTGTGGAACTGCGAGATCTATACTCTTAGCCAGGGCTGTAAACTTGTTATTGGAACAGGCGAATGGCAGTGGGAGGGAAGTTAAGGGAAGGCAGGAAAAGAGGCAGGAGGGGGAGGACCATTCCATTGTTACACAACTCTAGTTATTAGAAAAATGTGTTTTAATGTTAAATCAAAATCTATCCCTGGGTGACTTTCCAAAACCTGTATTCTGAAACGACGCAGAACAAATCAGCTTTCTCTGGGTCACAGCAGTTCTTCTGATATTTGAATGATAGCATGTCGTCCCTTGATCTTCTCTTCACTCTTCTCTGGGTCAGGGGTTCTGAAAGTGTGGTCCCTAATTTGCAATGTCAGCATCACCCGAAAACTTGCCAGAAATGCAAATTCTCAGCTTTCCTCCCTGCACCTAGGGCATGGGTCCCTGAAACCTGTGGTTCAACAAGTCTTCCAGGTACTTCTGATTAATGTTTAAATTTGAGAACCACTGCTCTGGCTAAGAATCCTTCATTCAGTGCTCCAGCTGTAACTCATCCATCCATCTATCCATCCATCCATCCATCCATCCATCCATCCATCCATCCAGTACTTATAGGCCTAACACATTGTAGACGGGGACTAGGGATAAAGATATGAAGGATAGTTTGTGCACTCAGACAAGAGTTGGTTTTGAGAGCCCTCCCTATCCTGACTGTCCTCTGGTTGCCTGGTTGGTTGTAATTCTCAGATGTAATCAATGAGTAGCATGTAGCACAGCAGGACCGCTTCCTCCCTAAATTTAACATTTTCAACATTTTATCCACAGGGTGGGTATGAGAGAAATTGTTCAATGCCTCATTGAATCCAAGAGAGGATTGAGCAAGGGTTTGGGATAATGGAACAAGTGTTTGGGGAAGATTAATCTAGGAATGGGGTTAGGACTGAGTTAAGAAATCTGGTAGTTTGCTCCTCCTAATTCACCTCCAATGAGTAATTTCAATCCCTGTGCCTGGAGCACTATCCATGCTCCTGTAGTTCCCGCCCACATTTATGCTGGTCATGTGACATGCTTTGGCCAATGGGACATCAGCATCCATAAAGCAAGAAGAAGCTTGATAAATGCTTATGCATCAGGACTTACCTTATCAGAATGCTGCCTCCACCTTGTGTGTAAGCCCAGCGTGGTATGGTCTCTTTGAGGCTAAAAAACACATGAAGAGAAGCGTGGAAATCCCAGCTGACCTTACTGCCCCAGCTGAGTTGAATGTCAAGCAGAACTTCCAACTGCAGGGGTTAGTGATGAGGTGAGCTGCCCAACCAACTTACACAATTGTGGAAAGTAATACATTAATGGTGTTTTAAGTCATTAAGTTTGTTACACAGTAATAGATAACTGACAGTGGTGAGTACTAAAGAAATGAGGAGCTTTGGGGGCTAAGGTGATCAGGATTCCAGTGGGACAGAAGCATGGAAACGCAAAAAGGAAGAAACCTCATATATGGGGCAGTTTACCTGTGGAAGGAGCTAGTCTTTGGATAACTAAAATGGTTCTGAGAATTTAGAAACACGGAAAATGACAGAGTTTAAACAAAGTATATTTCTACTCTTGGAAAGTATCTGTATTATATATTCTTGAGGGAGAACAGTTGGTATTTTGGAGATTATCTGTAATACTAGGGGCTATCATCAGGGGTCCAGAGAAACCCTTTGTTGAGATGCTTTGTTAGATCCTGTTGGCACTGTGATACCAGGTGTAATTATTATCTATGGCTATGTTACAAATCACCCCAAATTTAGTAACTTAAGAAACACCTATTGTCTCACAGTTTATGTGTGTCATCCAGATGTGGTTTTCCACGGTTCAAGGTCTCTTACCAGGCTGTAAAGTGTTGACTAGGACTTCAGTAATCTCAAGGTGAGACTGGGGAAGGATTCACTTCTAAACTCGCACACCAGGCTTT
This sequence comes from Panthera uncia, assembly GCF_023721935.1. Lineage (NCBI taxonomy): Eukaryota > Metazoa > Chordata > Mammalia > Carnivora > Felidae > Panthera > Panthera uncia. The sequence goes on along the minus strand of NC_064810.1, from coordinate 123,136,396 downwards.
TGGCAGGTTAAGTTCCTCATGGGTTGTTGGGCTGATGGACCTCAATTCCTCACTCACTGTTGACTGGAACCTTTCCTCAGTCTCTTGCCATGCGGTCCTCCGCTCAGGGCAGATAAGAACATGGTATCTATCTTCTTTGGAGTAAATAAGAGGACAAGTTTGACAGGAAGCCAAAGTCTTTTTTAATGTAAACTTGGAAATGATATCTCATCATTTTCATCATATTTTATTCATAAAGAGTGTGTCAGTAGGTTAGTCCACACACAAGAGAAGGGTACTAAGCAAGGGCATGAATACCAGGAAGTAAAAGATCACCAGAACCATTTTAGATGTTTCCTACTCTGGGATTGGGATAGGTAGTACCTCTGCACAGCTGTAGGTGGCCACAACCTGTTAGCCTGGGCCAGATTTTCTATATACTTAGATAAGAAAGGTGGAAAACATCCTAGAGCCACCCTCTAGGCTTTAGGTTCTCTGAATTGATCATATAGACAGATTTATCTTCTGAAATACATCATTCCTCTTTTGCTGAGAGATCTGGACTATTCTAATGCGGTGGCCCTGTTTTCTCTCCATTTCACCTCAGGACATCTAAGTCTGTATATACATCTACTTGTCTTTCCCTCTATTCAAACTCAAGTTCTCTCTCTTCAGCAAATCTGCCACCTTAATAAAGCCTTTACTTGATTCACTTATTCCCTGTGATTGCTATCCTATTCCTTACCTTTTCATCACCCCAAAGTCTCTATAATAAGTAGTCTTATAACCCCTGTATTCACTTTTCCCCCGTAACTTTCACTATCTACATCCACCTCCAGCTCCCTACTAAAATTGCACTCTCCAGAGTAATCAAGGGCTCCCATCTTTCACTGCAGCTGCTGGCTCTTTGTCAGAACTCACTCTCTTTGACTTCTTTGCAGCATTTGACAACATTAGCACCTTCTCTTTCTTGCAGATGTTTTCCTTTGGTTTCTGTGTGTATAGTGTCTAGCACATAGGAGACACTCTAATACTTGTGGTTGAATGAATACACTGCTAGTGTCTTCTGTGTTTGTGATTATTCCATATATCTTTCTTTTCTTGGCTCATTTTCCACTTCTTTCCCCTGTAAATATGGATTTGATATTTGATTCTACATGAAGTGTTTATCTCACTTCTCAGAACTTAGCTATTGCTTAGAAAAATGTTTGGTGGAATATGTTTTTCATGATATTGGTCAGTAGATGTGAGTGACCTTCATATTTCCTTTCTGAAAGATGTCTAATATTTTGGATATTTAGCATCTGTCAAACCCTATGCTGATCCCCTCCCAGACCTAGGGACCAGTCACTGTGGTCTCATTTTCTTTGCCACAGGTTGGTTTATCCCTGAATTGGCTGAAATTTGTTATTATGACTTTATTCCTTTTGTATTATTTTAATGTTAACTCAGTGGACTTGGGGAGACAAATATATGTGCTTAGTCTTCCATTTAAATCGAAAGCCTGACCATGTTTTAACACACTGAGCCTATGTTGACATGTATCAGTTACCTATTAATGCATAACAAACCACCTCCAAATTAGCAGCTTGAAACAATAGCTGTTTTTTTTACTCATAATTTGGTGGGGAAGCAATTTGTGTTGGGCTCAGCTGGGGAGCTTTTCTGCTAGCCTCATCTGGGGTCACTTAGTGGCCTTAGTCATCTGGTAGCTCTACAGGGGCTGGATGGTCAAAGATATCCTCATTCATACATGTAGTGGTTGATGCTGGTTGTCAGCTGGCTAGTCTAGCGGGCTTTGACTGCTCAGCTCTGTTGCATGGCCTCTCCTTCTTCAGTAAGTTAACTGAGGCTTCTCCACATGGCAGTCAGGGAAGTATTCTAATACCATGAGAAAAGAAGCTGCAAGGTTTTTTTAAAGCCTATGTTCAGAAGTCATGTGTTATTTCTGCCACATTCTGCTGGATTAGAACAAGTCAAATCATAAGACCAGTTCAGATTTAAGGGATAGAGAAGTAGATTCTGCCCCTTAATGATGGAGCTGCAAAGTCATTTTGTAAAGGGGCATGCATATAGAGATCGGAGGATTTTATGACCAATTTTGCAATCTAGTATTTGAGTGCTTAAGGCTAAATGACTTTGTTGTTCTTATTTAAGTAATATATGTTAAATATAAAATATGTAAGCAAAAAAATCCAAACACACACACACACACACACACACACACCCCAAAATATCACCTCATCCTGTGAAGAAGTAACCTAGTAACTTCAGGTGAACATCATTCCTAGTAGCTCTTTTTGTGTGTAAATGGAATGAAAAATGAAGAATATTTTTGTAAAAATTGGGTCTTACTATATATTTTTAGAAAAGGAAAGAAAAGCATTAAATTGAATTTTTGTTGAATTTAACAGAAGAAAAAGAAACCAAAGAGAAACCAAAGGAATTATGGAACTTCAGATAATGTGTTTTCACCACAGAGATATTAGATCCTAAAAGTTCTCCCTAAGGTTACAAAGAAAGATTATAAAAAAAAATTAAGAAAGCTAGAGGTTTTTTTTTTTTCTTTTAGAGATCCATGTTTAATTTTAGACATATTGATTGACTCTCTGCTATGAAAGATAAGGAAATTAAAACTTTTAATCTTCCTCTCACCTCATTTCCCACTCCCCTCATCTTATGAGTTTTTAGTGACATTATTTTAACAAAATGTCAGAGTATAAAGCATTTATATTCTACATTTATAATTCCTTAATTCCATAATTATCAAGGTTTAGTCTTACATCTATAATTAAATGAATTTGCTACTCCCCCTTGCCCTACCTGTCCTTATACCACAGTTTCTGCTTTTCTGAATTATTTTTTAAAATTGTGATTCATTTTCAGTAAGCTGGATTTCCTTGTCAAGTTTTTTCAAGATGAACTCATGTTACTTACTCTCTGAATTCTTGCATCCCTGAAAATTTCTGTTGGTTGCCTTCACATTGACCTGGCTGGGTTTGGTGTCCTAGTTTCTTTTCATGAGGCTGTGGGCACAGGTCCACGGTCTATAGGTATTGGATTTTGCACTGTTCGCTTTATTGGTGCTCCTCCATTTATTCTCGACTGGCTGGATGCATTATTAGTTAGGTTTTTCAAGAAGGATTCTTAGATGCTTTATCCTTCAAATTCTTTCATGTTGAGAATATTTGTTACTTTTACATGTTTGGCATTTGCCTCTTTATAGGTGATCTGTAGTTTTTTGGAGTGTGCTGGATGCTTGAATAATTCTTTCATAGTCTTTGTATCTCAGTAGTACAAGAAGGTGATGTCTTGTTGAACTGGAATTTTCTGGCACATGGTATTAGTTCTTTATAGCAGGGAATTTTTCTTGTGTTATATCTCTAACTACATTTCCATTCTGTTTTCGGGATCTTCTTCGGGGACAATTTCTACGTTAGACAGCCTTTGTCCTTCATCTCTATTATTTTCTAAGTGCTTTTAAAACTCTTTATTTTTTTCCCCCAAGATTTATTTCTTATCTCATGTCATTTCTCAGTCAACAAGGCCTGGATTGTTCATTGATGTTTCTAATTTGATTATTCTTTAATGATGTGATTTTGGTCTTTACATTATGTCATTAGCTATGTAATTTCTCTTTTGGTCTCATTCTGTTGTTTTGTAATTTTGTCTTCATATTCTTGATTATTGATTTTATGTTTTTATGAAGTATCTCTGTAGCCCAACTCAGATGCATGAAATTTTCTTCTAAAATGAGTACTTTGTCATTAGCGTGCTACATTCCTTTAGATGTGGTATATTTGCATAGCTGTTATTTATTTATTTATTTATTTATTTATTTATTTATTTATTTATTGTATCTTGTTCATGTTAATGTGGGCAGCTCCATTTGTCCTTCTATTTTATCTGATTGAGTGTGGATGAAGTTTTTTTGGCTCTCTTTCCTCTGTAACTGAGATCTGTATTTCTCAACTACAGTTTAAAGGCTGAGCTACTGCAGTTTTATTTACTTTTCAATTTTCCCCAGGGCACAGGGCAGGAGCTGGGTTGAGAGGTGGAAAAGCAGAAGACTTCTGAAGGCAGGCTAGTTTTGCTGTGTGGCTTGGACTCTGGGTTGTCTTCTGGGATTTTATTAAAGGCCTCATTCTGAGTTTAGACCTTCTAGTCAGGGTATGTCTGTTTTCTAGGGAGGAACAGGCTTCAGACCATCCTCACAATGCAGCCTGGCACCTTAGAAGTCTATTTTACTGCTTCTTTACGGAGATCCCAAGATGGTACTGTGAGAGATAGGGGGTTGATATCTCAAGAGTTTTAACTATGATGTTGACTTGGCTCAGCCCTTAGTCTTCTCTCCAGACAGGAGGCTGTTGGAGGAAGTCTCAGAATTTTGTTGACTCACCTCTTTTGCCAGTTGGGAGCTGAGGCCAATGTTAGGACCTTACAGAGCCACACCATAAACTTGATTCACTTCTTGGTCACCACTTTTTGAAATTTGCAGATGTTTAAATTGTTGCTGATGAATTTTTTTTGCTTGTATTATTATTATTTGCTAATTTCAGATTAGTTCATCAGATATGAGAGGAGATTATGTTTTATTTCTTTTTGCCCCTTTTGCCCTCAAGCCCTGACATACTTTATTTTTATATAGTTATATATATTGATTGCTTACTTTGAAATTTTAAAGTGGTAATATAAGGCAGTTTTTTCAGATGTATATTTACGTTCTAGAAAGTGTAGGAGATTCTCTTTTTACTTCTTTGGTTCTGACAATTCCCCAGATACAGTAAAGAATGGTGATAGCTAAGAATAGAAAACAAAAACACAGATTAACAACAGCCATAAAAAATGTCAAAGCTAAAAACATCCTACAACTTTTATTGGATCCTACAATTGAGCCCAAAGTCAAGATTTTCACAGATGATATTATTTAGTTTGAGATAAGTAATAGTCTCACTTTTAACTGAGTAAAATGAGACTCAGAGACTTTAAATCACCTTCAAGCTCAAGGTCACACAGCTAATAAACCTGAGAGTCCTACTTCAAAGGCAGGCCTGTGTTCCTCTAAAGCCAAAGTTCCCTTTCAGGGCTCCTCCAAGAAGAATCCTATCCTATTTCGCTGAAGGGAATGCAGAAAGGGGCTGAGACAACAGCTTCCCCAGACAAAGAGAGCACAGAGGAACAGCTCAGTTTGTTAGTAAGAATATCCTATTTATGATAGTTCCCCAAGGGATAGAGTCCCCTCAAGAATTTAAAGCATGGTCATCCTATAGTTTGGGTTTTCAGACAGAGGCTAACAGAGTTATAATGGGGAGGGGCTTAGGCACCAGCTGTAGATTGCATGAATCACCTATTGCTGTGTAACAAAGTAGGTTGGAGATGAATCATAATCTAATCTAAGTGTGGGTTCAAAATGTGACTTCACTCTTAGAGGCCTCACAATTTGCTAAGCATTAATCAAGAATTAACCTGGAGAAAATGTGCGGGGAAGGTGTGGCTTCAAACTGATCCAGTGAACACTTAAAAAGAGGAAATTGACAGCAAATGCTTTTCCAGATTGAAGAAAGAACCATCGAGGGACTTCCCTTCACAAACCAGATGGCAGCCTCCAGCTGGCTGCCTGAGAGATACTGAAATTGGAAGTGCTCAGTAGCCAAACGGACCTGCCCTCTTTCAGGTCTGCAGGAGGCCCAGGATTCTATGGTTTGTAATTACCTCCCAACTGAGCCTTTGTGTGGAAACATAGCTGGCAGAGTTGAAGCTACTGCAGCATTTTCTGTATTAATTTGAAATTGCCTCAAGTCATATTATTTTATGGATGTAAAGACATAGTGCTGGTTAAATCAACACTTAGTCCCTGAGAGGTTTTTTTTTTTTTTTTTTTTGGTATAGGATAGTGGTGACAGTGGGATAGAGGTGGGAGAGTTTAAAAACATCTCTTTCTCACTTATACTCTCAAGTACCTTTGGTGGTGATGTAACCTCACTTGGATTTTTGGAGAGATTGATGATGATTATCAAAATTTAAAATGTGCATGACCTTTTGCTTCAGCCACCTTAGGAGGGTCTTGTGGGCATCTTGTTCATATCTCAAGAGCAAAGGGAAGCTATTACAATGTTTTTAAAGCAAGAGGGACTGGATGTTGGGGTTGATGATCTGATTGGATTTATAATTTGAAAAGCTTCCTATTGAAAGATAGTTACAGAAGTTTAGGTGAAAAAATATGGTAGCTTGGACTCAAGTGGTAATGATAAAGATGAGAGGAGGGGTGAATTTGAGTGAATTCAGGAATCAAATACACCAGGACTTGGTACGTGACTGGATGGATAGTGATTCTCTTCACTGAGGTTTGTTTTGGAGTATGAAATACAACGCAGTGATTAATGAGAATAAGGTAGACCAATCATTCAAATTACCCGGACATAGACAAATGTCCAGAACATATTATTGAGTAAGAAAATTAGATTATAAGTAGTAAAAATAATATTTTACAATTTGTTAACATTCATCTACCAATTTTTATATGTTTTGGAGGGATTTCTGAATATATGCACAGGCTAATAACAGTGGTCATCTTTAGGGTGCGGGTGGAATGATTGGGGATCATTTGATCTTCTCCTTAATATACTTTAATGTCATTTGATGTTTTTGTAATAAACTTGTTACAATTTGGGAATTATACATATTATATTTGGGATTCATCTCCAACCTACTTTGTTACACAGCAATAGGTGATTCATGCAATCTACAGCTGGTGCCTAAGCCCCTCCCCATTATAACTCTGTTAGCCTCCCTCTGAAAACCCAAACTAAAGGATGACCATGCTTTAAGTTCCTGAGGGGACTCCATCCCTTGGGGAACTAACAAAAATGGGATATTTTTACTAACAAACTGAGCTGTTCCTCTGTGCTCTCTTTGTCTGGGGAAGCTGTTGTCTCAGCCCCTTTCTGCATTCCCTCTCATCAGAAGGAGGTCACAAAGACTGGGGGCTGAGTATTTAAGGATCTAGGGACTTAATGGAGGAGCTCTACAGCTTGAGGGCAGAAAACAGACCCTGTGCCTTAGCTCAGCTCAGCTCAGAAGCCAGTGTATCAAGAGGAGCCAGTGAAAGGAAGGGCAGCTTTGGAAGAGACCCCCGATGCTTTACCTGTGCCAAACCAGGAGGTATGAATGACAGTGTCTCTAGACTCTGTATAATCCAGTGCATTGTGGTACAAGTTGTGTAGATGCTGTGCTGCAGCCAGTCTCTGGAGAGGCAGAGGAAGGAAGGTGGCCATATATCACTGGTGCATGAAATGTTCAAAAAAGGGAATACAATCTGAGCAGGCAGAAGTGAAAACTTGAAACGTTTCTGCAGTTCATTTTCCTTTTCTGTTTTTCTGATGTTCTATCCATCTCTACATGGAGCCACAAGCCACAGAGACATCCGTACCCATCAGGAAGACTGATGCTTGTCAAGGATGCCTGCAGTCAGCCCAAATGTGAGATGGTTTAATCCTCTAATTATAGATGACTCCAGTAGCAACAGGAACTCTAAGCCCCCAGCCAGGATCATAAGAGACACAATCCTGGCTCCTCCAGGTAAATCCTGTGATTACCCAGCACAGGAAAAAGGTGGGCTCTGAAGGGTTCTTTATTGGAAGCCCACAAGAGCGCTGGCTTTCTGAAGCCTGGCTTCACAGGCCCCACGTGGCGTCCATCAGCTCATTCTCTTCGCCGCACAGCCCAGACTATGCTGTTCAACTTGCTACCAATTTGTGGTGTGAGTTACAATTAATCATACTCTTCGTTACAACCCTGAATATTTGATGCGGCATAGCACAGTGTGGCCTGTTGGGCTTGAATCCAACTCTACCACTTACCCAGCAGTATGAGTTTTGAAAAGTTACTCTTTGCTTGAGTTTTCCCATCTGCAAAATGGTAATAACACTAGTACCTACCTCATAGGATTGAGACCCTTAGGGTTGTAGTGCAATTAGCATGCAATAAACACTAATAACGTTTATTTGTTGTATTCTGACTAGCGTTAGATGACCCGAAGTCCTCAGAATAAATCAATTCCACTTCATTGCCATGTTTGAAAGTCTTCTGGGATTTTGGAAGTGAGGAAAATAAAGTTTTCTTTTGAGGACAAACCAAAGAGATAAATACATAGTAAATCACGACAGTCACCTCAAAGTGACAGAATTGTTCTTAGGCAAGCAGGGCTTAACTGTAACCACTCTTTATTCACTCATGCATGCGTGTATGAAATGACCTCTGAGTGTCTACCATGTCTCAGGCACTAGCCTGGTTGCTCAATGTAAATTGGGACTTGGTATTAGCCTTCATGGAGCTTACCAACTAGTGGGAAAATGGGCAATAAATGAGAGTAAGCAAATGGACACATATGTGGTAACAAATTGCGTTAGGTGTTATAAAGAAAAAGGGCACTGTTAGAAGAGGGTTTGGCTATACAGTACTCCATGTCTGACTACACCGTATACTATCCATCCTATTATTGATGGAAATTAAGGTTATTTTGATTTTCTTTTTTGGCAATCATGAATAGTGCTGCTAGGAACATTCTTATATATAGGAATTTATATATAGGAATTTCTAATTCCTAGGTTTAAATAGTGATTTAGAAATTAACAATAACAATGATAGTACAGTGATTGGAAATGCAAAGGAACAGAATTTGAGTTACATGAATTCTATCATTCTATGTGACCACTTTGGAGTTTACAAACATCTGTAGAGATATTTGAAAGGAAGTAGAATGGATCCCAAAGAACAGAGGCATGGACAGTTTTGAAATTTCTGGAATTTATTGTGGAGTGGTACATTTATTAATCATGTACAAGTTTAACATTGTGTTTTAACATTAGGATTTTCCTAACTGCTTGAATATCCACCCATTCATATGAAAGATAATTTTTAAAAATTAAAATTAATAAAGTGTTTTTATCTCAACTTTGAGTGAAGATAGTTTGGCAAATCTGGCTAAGTTGCCTGTGTGTATGGATACGTGAGAAAGATCAATTCTGATGAAGTCATTGAAAAACTTGGAGTTTAGGCTCAAAATCAGAAATTATTTCTATTCACTGCAATGACAGATTCCTATGTAAGTATTTTCTCTTTTAAAATATATTAGCACAATTCAAAAGTATTACTCCATTACTTTTTCATCCTTTTTTCCTATAATATTAATTTTTTTAACATTTATTTATTTTTGAGAGACAGAGCATGAGTGGGGAGGGACTGAGAGAGAAGGAGACACAGAATCTGAAGTAGGCTCCAGGCTCCGACCTGTCAATGTAGAGCCCGACACTGGGCTGGAACCCACAAACTGTGAGATCATGACCTGAGCTGAAGTTGGACACTTAACTGACTGAGTCACCCAGGCGACCCTTTCCTGAATATTTTTTAAAAAATGTTTATTTATTTATTTTGAGAGAGAGAGAGAGAGAGAGAGAGAGAGAGCGAGCAGGGGAGGGGCAAAGAGAGGAGAGAGAGAACCTCAAGCAGTCTCTGCACTGTCAGTGTAGGGTCTGATGTGGGGCTTGATTTCATGAACTGTGAAATCATGACCTGAGCTGAAATTAAGAGTCAGACACTTAACTGACTAAGCCATCCAGGCACCCCTGTAATATGTATTTTTAAAGATTTTATTTTTAGGTAATCTTCACACACAACATGGGGCTCGAACCCACAACCCCAGGATGAAGAGTCGCATGTTCCACCAACTGAGCCATTCAGGCAGGCAGCCCTTTCCTGTAATATTTTATTGAAAAAAAATTTTGGTATGTGTTTACTAGCATACAAAGTTCAGCAAAATAAATTTTCACTGTGTTTCTTTTCTGGTATTATTATTATTTGTTCGATTACATGATTGTTCCTGGAAACAATTTTGTTGAATAGAAGTTGGGAGTGTTAAAAATTATATATTCTGGGTATCAGATATGCCAAGTATTCCATTTCATATGTATTTTTAAATTTGTAACTATTAAGTTGCTCATAATTTTCTTCTACCTGTTTGATGTCTTTAGCACCTGAACGGATTTCCTTTCATTCCTGCTGTTATCTGTGCCATCTCTTATTCTGGAGAATGAGCTTTGGCTTTGTTTTTTATTCCTCCTCCCTTCTTCCTGCCAATCTCTTTTATATTTTCTTTCTGTTTTATTGATAGCTGTTATTCTCTCTTTTGTAGATTTCTTCCCCCCTCTTTTCTTAACTTTTTGTGATGGATGCTTCACTCATCAATCATTTTCCCTAAGTAATAGATGCATTTTAAGGCCAATATTTCATATAGGTTTCAGTGTGTAGTATTCAGTATATAGTAATTTCCTTGTTACTTAGCCTGAAGTGTTTGAAATTTCCATTATTTCTTCTGTGACCCATGTTTAACAATATAACTTTAATTCCCAAATTTTTGAGAATTTAAAGATTATTTTAATATTGTTTCTGGTTTAATTGAATTTTGGTCAGAAAATATACTCTCATCTCAGTTGTTAGAAATTTGTTGAGACTTGCTTTATAGCCTATTATATGGTCTGTTTTTGTAAATATAGGTGTAAGTTTGCAAAAAGCAGCATATTCTGTAGTTGTTGGGTATAGTGTCCTCTAGATATCCATTTGGTCAAGTTTGTCAATCCTATTTTTCAAATCCTCTATATCCCCACTGATTTTTTTATCAGCATATTTTATGAAACACTTGAAAGAGTGTTGAAATCTTCACGATTGATGGATATTTACTTTTCTGTTCATTATATTAATTTCTCCATTATATATTTTAGGCCATATTATAAATGCACATAAACTTAATATTTTCTGTTTTACTCATGAATTGAAACTTTTTATTATTATGAAGTGACTGACCTTATCTCTAGGAGTGATATTTTCCTTAAGTTCTGTTTTGTCTGATACTGATATAGCTACCCCATCTTTCTTTTTATTATATTTTTATGCTACCTTTTACTTTGAACTTTTCTATACCCTTATATTTTATGTGTCTTTTGAAAACAGTGTATAGTTGGATTTCATGTTTTTTTTAAATTTTCATTTTTAAATTAAAAAGGAAAAAAATTTTTTGAGACAGAACAAGAGAGCAAGAGTGTGAGCAGGGGAGGGGGAGAGAGATAATCTTAAGCAGGCTCGGCGTGGAGTCTGAAATGGACTTGATCTCACCACCATGAGATAGTGAGCTGAGCCAAAAGCAAGAGTCCGATACTTAACCAACTGAGCCACTCAGGCACCCTTTTGTTTTTTTTAAACCTCATTTTCTTTCTTTCTTTCTTTCTTTCTTTCTTTCTTTCTTTCTTTCTTTCTTTCTTTCTTTTAAAGTTTATTTATTTACTTTGAGACAGAGCACGAATCAGGGAGGAGCAGAGAGAGGGAAGGAGAGAGAGAATCCCAACTAGGCTCTGTACTGCCAGTGCAGACAGAGCCTGACATGGGGCTCGAACCCATGAAAACTGAGATCATGACCTGAGCTGAAACCAGGAGTTGGAGGCTTAACCGACTGAGCCACCCAGGCACCCCTTAAACCTCGTTTTCATAATTGAAGCATTGTTGGTTTAAATTCATCATAATTACTGATATTTTTGGATTTTTTGTGTTATTTTCTACATCCTTTTATGTTCCTCCATTTTAGTTTTTCCTTTTTTTTTTTTTTTAATTCCATCCCTCCTAAATTTAGGGGATAGGTATTAGTGTTATTTTGTTCTTTTAGAAGTTCCTCTGGAAATTGCAAAATGCATATTTGAATTATAAAAGAAAAAGTTAACTTTTCTCCATCTTCCAAGTAACACCTTAGAACACTGTAATTCCATTCACTATAGCTTTGACTATTACTCTCTGGCAATAATGCCTTTAAATTTTTTAACCCTATGGGCATTATTATTACTTGTTTATGTCCATGTTTATTTATAATTCCTCTTCCACTCAGTTTTCACTTTTACCTCCTGTGTCTCAGACCTTCAGTCTGGGATTATTGCTTATAGCATATCCTTCAGAATTTTTTTTGTGAAGCTCTGCTGATAATGAAATGTTTTAGTATTTTTCTAAAATAATATTTTATCTTCTCTCTTAAAAGATATTTTTGTTGGATATATAATTCTAGGTTGTGTTTTTTTTTCCCCTGCAGGACTTTGAAAGATTCTCTGTTGTCTTTTAGTTTTGATTTTTGTTCTGAAGTTGGTTGTCTAAGTGCCATTTCTTTGAAGATAATCACTCCATTTTCAGTGACTGAATTTATGATTTTTGATTTATCTTTTGTTTTCTTCAAATTTTCTATGATTTGTCTGAGGGATAAATTTCTTTTTATCTATACTGCTTGGGATTTTCTGGGATTCTCAAATCTGTGGATAAAAATCTTTAATTGGTTTTGAAAAATCGTAGCCATTTCTCTTCACAAATTGCCTCTGTCCCTTTCTCTTTTTCTCTTCTGAGTTTTAAATTTTGGTCATTATATCTTTCATTTCTATATATTCTAGTTAGTTATTTCCTAAACATAAACCTTCTGATTTATGAAATCATTTTTTAATTTAACATTAATTGGGTGCTAGCCACATTGTAGGCACTGGTCACACAAAAGTGAATGAAAGAGAGTCTCTCTTCTGATGGCACTTCTTTCTATAGGGCCATTTCTTTGCCATGATGGAATCTTCTTTTCTTATTATTCCATCAACGGTGAACATACTTATTAGCCAATGAAGTGAAATCTTCCTTTTTCTAATATGATTATTTACTACTATCTAGTACCTTTTTCCCATTCCAATTTTAGTGACTTTTAAATCATGCAGGAGGGCTACGTTCAGAATAGTTAGACTGTTTCTTCCCTTTTACCTCACTGAGGATGAATCGACTTCAAATGTACCTTCTTTCTCATCCCTGACCTTATATGACCTCTGAATTTTGCTCTTCTCTCTCTTTCTCTCTCTTTTCCCTTCCTCCCTTCCTTTGTCTTTGCACAGGTCTAACACAATTCCATAGGATTTGACAGAAAAAGGTACCACCAGCCCTGTACAACTCATTTATTTTATCATAATTTATTTTTTCTCTTTTAAATATACTTTATTTTTAAGAGCAGTTTTAGCTTCACAGAAATATTGAGCAGGAAGTACAGGAAGTTCTCATATATTCCTTGTATCTACACATGCACAGCTTCCCCTACAGATAGTTGATAAAATCCTGAACCAGGGGTATACTTTTTATGGTTGATGAACCTATACTGACACATCACTGTCACCCAAATAAGTTACATTAGGGTACATTCTTGGTGTTGTACATTCTGTGGGTTTTTACCAATGTATAATGACATGTATTATTTGTATATCATACAGAACGGTTTTGCTATCTGAAAAATCCTTTGTGCTCTTCTTATTCTGCCCCCCTTCCATGACAGCAACTGATCATTTTACTGTTTTGCCTTTTCCAGAATGTCATATGGTTGTAATTATAGAGTATATAGTCTTTTTGGATTAGCTTCTTTTACTTAGTGATATGGATTTAAGTTCCTCCATATCGTTATATGGCTTGATAGTTCATTTCTTTTTATCATTGAATAATATTCCATTGTCTGAGTGTATCATGGTTTGTTTATCCATTCACCTACTGAAAGACATCTTAGTTGCTACCAAGTTTTGGCAATTATGAATGAAGCTGTTATACACTCTATGGACAGGTTTTTGTGCGGACATAAGTATTCATCTCATGTAGGTAAACTCTAAGGAGTGCAATTGCTGAATCTTATGGTAAGAAATGTTTAGTTTTGTAAGAAACTGCCAAACTGTCTTCTAAAGTGGCTACACCATTGTGCATTCCCATCAACAATGAATGGAAGTTCCTGTTGCTCTACATCCTTACCAGCACTTAGTGGTATCAATGTTCTGAATTTTGGCCATTCTAATAGGTAAGGTGGCATTTCATTGTTTTGATTTTCATTTCCCTAATGACATGTGATGGGCATCATCTTTTTGTATGCATGTTTGCCACCTGTATTGTCTTTGGTGGAGTGTCTGTTCAGGTCTTTTGCTCATTTTAAAAATTGAGTTGTTCATTTTCTTATTGTTGAGTCCTAAGAGTTCGTTATATATTTTGGATAGCAGTCTTTCATCAAATGTATCTTTTGCAAATATTTTTGAGTCCTAAGAGTTCGTTATATATTTTGGATAGCAGTCTTTCATCAAATGTATCTTTTGCAAATATTTTCTCCTAGTCTGTGGCTTGTGCTCTCATTCTCTTGACAATGTCTTTCAGAGATCTGGTCTGTTTCTTTACACACAGCATTCTGACACCAAATGTGTGGGTTTTCCACAGTAAATGATTTTCTGCTAACATCAACTTAGTGTCCTACAATTTCATTAAATTATGATACTAACTACGTGGAATTAATGCACACTTCACAAGTTAAGTTCAGTCCCACAGGACTGCCTCTACCTTCAGATGCCAATCACAAGTCCAGGCTACCTGTACTTCTGGCCAACTGGCTATAAAGTTCCTACAACCCCCTTCTCAAGTTTGATAGTTTTCTAAAATAATTCACAGAGCTTAGGAAAGAGCTTTACTTACTATTATCAGTTTCTTATAAAGGATACAACCCAGTAGCAGCCCAGTGGAAAATATGCATAGGGCTAGGTATGGGCAGGGTGGTATATGGAGCTTCCTTGTCCTGTGTGTGTCACCCTCCCAGTACCTCCATGTGTTCACCAACTGGAAAACTCTCCAGGTAGTGTTGTTTAGAGTTTTTATGGAGGTTCCATTATGTAGGCATGATTGACTAAATCCTTTGATGTTTATCTCATTTTCTAGCCCTTCTCTTATCCGCAATGGTCAGAGAATGGGGCTGAAACTTTCAACCCTCTAATCACATGGTTGGTTCCTGTGGCAACTAGCTCCCATCTTGAAGTTATCTTGGGGCCCAACAAGAGTCATCTCATTAGCAGAAACTCAAGTATGGTTGAGAAAGACTTATTTTGAATAACAAAAGATGCTTCTCTCACTCCTATCATTCAGGAAATTCCAAGGGCTTTAGAAGCTCTTGTGTCAGGAACCAGGGGTGAAGACCTAATATATATTTCTTATTATATCACAATATCATAGTAGAGCAGATGTTTTTAATGTTAACAAAGTCTAGCTTATCAATTATTTTTTTCGTGGATAATGTCTTTGGTGTTGTATCTAAAAAGCCATTGCCATGTCTAGGGCATTTCTTATGTTATTTCTCACGTTATTTTCTAGGAGTTTTATAGTTTTGTATTTTATATTTAATTCTGTGATCCATTCAGAGTTAATTTTTGTGAATGGTATAAGGTATTTGCCTATCTTATTTTCTTTGTATGTAAATGTCTACTTGTACCAGCACCGTTTGTTGAAAACACTGTCTTTTCTCCATTGTATTGCCAACTTCTTTATATTTAATTTCCATGCAGTTGTCTCTTTGTTTAAGGGATATAGGTAGTATGAGAATAATGACTGTATAAGTATTGTTTGGGGGGTGCCTGGATGGGTCAGTCTTGGTTTCTGCTCAGGTCATGATCTTGCAGTTCATGAGTTTGAGCCCCGTTTTGGGCTCTGAACTGGTAGAGCGGAAGTATCTTCACTGCTTGGGGTTCTTTTTCTCCCTGTCTCTCTGCTGTTCTACAGCTCGCTCTCTCTGTCTCTCAAAATAAATAAATTAACTTCAAAAAAATTTATAAGGATTGTTTGGGGAAGCAAATATGAGTGATCAACCCAAAGATTTTCCTTTAAAGTAAACTATCTCCACATTCAAGTGAAGTTTACCTTCCTCTCTTCTTGGGTGCTGGGGAGACATGAGTCCTGATGACATCCTGTTAGCTCTGAACCAAGCCAACTTGAAGACTACAGTTAGGTGGCCCATTATGTCTACTTGCTAAAGCTCATCTGGAAAGGTAATGACAGCACCTATCTTCTTCCAACTATGCCTCACTGTGTTACTTCTCTTTGGTTAGGAGAGCATAGACAATGTTCAGGATAAATAACTGTTAGGGAAAACTGTGCGGCTGCAAAATCCTTGCTTAGTCACCCAGATGCATTATCTATAAACTGTCAGGAAGTTACATGTTTGGAAATATATGAGCCAGGAACCAAATCTGACCATGTCCTGGTTCTGTCATTCACTAGCCATGAAGCTGAGGCCAGTTTCTTTTCCTCTAAAGCCCTCAGTATCTTCACCTGCAAAATGGAGGTTTTTACCATTGTAAAAACATACATTCAAGTTCATATCCTCTCTTGAATTGCAAAACTTTTCTGAATATCTTCATTGTAAATTTTTCTTAAAAGAGAATTCATAGCTTTCATATGACTCTCAAATTTGGGGATTGTGACTTTAGACTTAAACTCCAGAATCTGGACTCTTCATTCTCTCACTACATCAACAAATGTTTTGGAAATTTATAGACAATAACAGAGTCCCATTTTTTCCCCATGTATAATGTTGAATATGTTTTTTAAAGAAAAATTTCTTTAATTCTCTTAAAGTTTTATTAGTGCTTGGTCCTTTTTGGTAAGTTTTCTGGGGGGAGTGGGTTATAGGGAAAGTCAGGGTGCTTGGGTAGCAGGGAAAGTCCAACTGTGCCTTGTAGGGGAGTGGCACCTGACTGACTCCTTCACAGCACACAGTGAGAATGTGAGGCTGAAATCAAAGATAGTTAGGAGGGCCCCAGATTTCCAGAATGCTTGTGAATGAGTGGGGGTTTTTTTTTTTTAAAGTGGAAACCTTCAGCAAAAACTCAGATGGATGCTGTGTTGTCCTTTACCCTTCTGGTAATGGGTAGCCCAGGGTGAATTCTGGGCACATGAAATCCGGTGTCTTAAGAACATGCTCAGTGATATTTGCAGCTTTGATCACAGCATCTGCTCCAGAGCTGAGAGATATATCATGAGAGTTGGGTCAGGGTTTTTCTGCTGAAATCTTTACCTAGGTATGGCCAAACCAGCCAACTCTAGGAAAAAAGATATCTTTTATTTGTAATTTTATAACTTTCCAAAAGGGGGTAGATATTTATAGAATCACCCTAATTTTATCTTTTCTCCTGAAGCTCCTCCTTATTACTGGCTATAAGACTAGGGGGTGGGGTGGGGAAGGAGGTGAGAGAGAACACGAAAGAGCACACTCACTTATCAAGAGGTTTGGACCATGGCCGATTTGAAATATTACTAACCTTGCATTTTCAAATATGATGCACAACAACCAAGATGCTAATACTTTCCTTAGTTTAGAAAAAAAATCCTTTCACCCATCTCTTCTAGCCGAAGATTAGGAAAGAGGCTTTAAGAAGATTTAAAAAAAAAAAAACCCAACTTCTGAGCAGCGGAAAAAATGGTTTGTGATTCAGGGGCTTCGGGCAATTCATCATGGAAATTGGGTTTCTTAGCAGACATCGTGTGAATCCTTTCGTCCCTGTCAACTTTTTAATACATTACATTGAGAATGTAAATCGTGTTGGTGAGGGGGAGCGGAGAAAAAAAGAGAGCAAGAGAAAAGAGAAAGCTTCCTTATTTTGGATTTAGAAGGGAGGAAGCATGAGGCCTGTAATTCATATTAACTAATAAAAAAAAAACCTGTATAAATATATAGATGCAGGCATATCTGGGGAAGAAGTGGGGAGAAGTGAGTGAGACAGAGTAAAATTGAAACCATTTTATCCTCTTTAAGGGTCTTTAATGGGTGCTCCTTATAATTTATTTCCTTTAGTTTTTATTGATTTAGATTTGTTTCTTTAGCTATATGAATCAACTTATTCCCCTCCCCCTGCCCCCAAAGCAGAGGACAAAGGCTTGAGGTCAGGGGTTTCATAATTGGAGAAAAGAGGAAAAAAAAGAACAGAATTATTGGGGGTCATTAGCATCATTAATAGGGAATATTGCTGAGAGAGCTGGAGCTTCTGCCCTATTTCTGTCACCATCAGGACTGGCAGAGCCCTTGGTTGGCCTCCTTACTACACAAGTGTTGTCCAGCTTCATTGCTTATTCTGAAGGTGTTTCATTCCCTCTAACTCAGTGGTTCACATCCACTCAGGGCTGTTGGTGGATAAGATTAACAGATACATTGCTTGCTGGCTCTATAGAATGTTCTTCTGTCTTTCCCTCAGTGTAATTTGCAATCATTTTGGTCCCCATATGTGTTGGTCACTAAAATTCATTGTGGAAGTCCTTTTGTGTTCTTAGTTTTCCTGGGTGATGACATGGTCTTCTGGAGGCTGAGGAAGATTCAGTCCAATAAATTTCTTCTATGGATGCAAAGGTTCAGCAATATAGTCCAACCAGAGTGGGAACTGGGGTCTTCTAGGGCCATTTCCCTATTGGCATTCCTGGCAAGGGGAGAGATGAGAGAAAGGAGGTGAAGTTTGATTCTGTGGCTTCTTTCTTTCTATGTTCCCATCAGCAGTTCAGTCTCATACATATAGGCAATCATGCATTATTTAGTCAGAAGTCTAGTCAACTCTTGAAATAGGGTTGAAGATTGGTTTCCTGTTGATTGTGTTGTATATAATCAGGTAGGAAGATGGGGTAGAGGCCTGGAATCTCACTTTTGATTTAGACCTCACACATTTCAACTAATATTCCTTTGCCTCTTACCACTGAAAAAAAGGCAAAAAAAAAAAAAAAAAAATTCTTCCCAGAAACCCGTAAAGAATCCTATAGGGTGACTTATCAGAAACTTGTGAAAAGGAGTGGTACCACCTCCTTTGTTGATGTTCAGGGATCATAATAGAATTAAATGGAGACTTTTAATCATTCTTATGTGTATGAAAATGGACTGATGTTTGAATTTACTTTACAAAGTTAATTTAGATTTCATTTTTATTGATTTATTGATTTATAGATTTTATTTTATATTACTAAATAGTGGAAAAAAGTCTCCTACATATCCCCCAGTCCCTCTCCATTCTTGAAAATGTTTCTTATATGTAAAGATGTGATTATTCTCATCTTTCTTCATTAATCATTTTGCACAGTATCTACTCACTCCTGTTTTGGTAGTTGAAGACCTAGCTCTCTTAATTTGCTCCGTCTATCACCACCCCTCACCCTTCCAAAATAGCTATAACATATTTTATAACATATAGCAGTATGTTATGATGAATATGTAGATACTGTTCACAGCTGAGCAAAGTAGGGTGCCAATGCTATTGGTTCCTCTGTCCTCTTTTTTCATTCATTATTTTATTTGTTTTAAAAAATTCAAGTATAATTAACATACAGTGTTAAATTAGTTTCAAGTATGCAATATAATGATTCAACACTTTTATACATTACTCAGTGTTTATCACAATAAGTGTACTCTTAACCCCGTTCACCTATTTACTCCTCCCTCCTCCCCTCTGGCAACCACCAGTTCTCTATATTGAGGAGTATGTTCTTTTGTTTTTCTCTGTTTTACTTTGTTCATTTGTTTTCTTTTTTCTTTAAAAATTTTTTTATTTTAATGTTTATTTTTGAGAGAGAGAGAGAGAGAGAGAGCAAGCTCCAGCGGGGGAGGGGCAGAGAGAGAGGGAGACACAGAATCTGAAGCAGGCTCCGGGTTCTGAGCTGTCAGCACAGCCTGACAATGGGGCTCGAACCCACAAGCTATGAGATCATGACCTGAGCCAAAGTCAGACACGTAACCAACTGAGCCACCCAGGCACCCCTTTTTGTTTTGTTTTGTTTTGTTTTGTTTCATAAATTCTATACACCTCAACCTAATAAAGTCCATATATGAAAAACCCTTGTATTCAGTGGTGAAAAACTGAGAGATTTTCCCCTAAGGTCAGGGATAAGGCAAGGATGTCCACTCTCACCACTTTTATTCAACATAGTACTAGAAACCCTAGCCATAGCAGTCAGACAGCAAAAAGAAATAAAAGACATCCAAATTGGCAAAGAAGAAGTAAAACTTTCACTATCTGCAGATGACATGAAAGTATATATAGAAAACCCTCGACTTCACCCAAATGATAGATGAATTCAGTAAAGTTGCAGCATACAAAATTAATATACAGAATTTGTTACATTCCTTATACACTAATAATGAAGTAGCTGAAAGGGAAATTAAGGAAACAATTCCACTTATAATTGCACCAAAAAGAATGAAATGCCTAGGAGTAAACCTAACCAAGGAGGTGAAAGACATGTACTCTGAAAACTATAAAATGCTGATGAAAGAAATTGAAGATAACACAAGCAAATGGAAAGATATCCCATGCTCATGGATTGGGAAATCCTCAGTCCTCTCTTCTGCTCAATCAGGACTCAAGTCTGCTGAAGGAGACTGTTTTGGGATTTTTATTTCCCCTTACTCCTGGGCTGGATCCCCTCTTCTCTGGATCTCCATGTCTTACCTTTTTGGTTTTATATTTTGGTTTCCTCCTGTAATTAGCCAAAACGTATTCTCTAGTAGCTTTCTAAGAGAAATTGTTTAAATGAGAAAAAAAATTGGGAGCTCTATGTCTGACAGTTCTATCTTACCCTTGTGATTCATTGATAATTTAGTTATTTATAGAATTCTATGTTGAAGACCTTTCCCTTCAGATTTTGAATGCATTGCCCCACTGTTCTCTAGCATCTAGTTGTGTGGTTGGGAAGTAGGATGTCTTTTGGAATTTATTCTTCTGAGTGTGATTTTTCTTTTTTTAAGGATGTTCCATTTAACCCAGTATTCTAAAATGTCATGATGAGGTGTGCTCTTTATTCACTCATTGTACTGGGTCCCCAGTGAACTGTTTTAATCTGGAAACTCAAGTCCTTCATTTCTTATATACTTTCTCTGAAAATATCTTCTGTTGTTTTTATTTTGTTCTGTCTGGATATCCTGTCTGGATATACTTCTCAAGTTTTCTTATTAGTTCTCTTTTAAATTCTTTATCTTTTGCTCTATTTTCTGGTAGAGTTTCTTGATTTTATATCTATTCTTGTGCTGATTTTTAAATTTTTGTTGTCATATAATTCCCCCCTGCTGCCCCCCCCCCCCCGCCAAACCCTCACTAGTTCTTTGTCTCTTCATAACTTTTATGTCTATGAGATTACTTTTTTCAAGTTTTCATTTGTGCCAGTGCTGTTATTATTTTAGTTTGGAGGTTTTTGTTTTTCTCTGCCCAGAGCTGTAATGAAAAACAAACATACAACAACAACAACAAACCCTGACATTGGAGACCTTTTTATTCAATACAAATAATTCAAGGCTTCACATGAAAAACTTAAAAACTGTCACAGTTTTCAGTCTAAAAGCATTCTACATACCCTCCCTCCATACGACTCCAACTGGGAAAGTGAATATGGGAGAGAAGAAACCCATGAAGGAGAAAAGTAAGGGAAGAAGGGATTGTGTTAGCTCCCAGCAGCAGCCATCCAGAATAGCATCTTGATTTCATAAACACCATTTTAGCATAAATTATCTCATTTTTAGCTTGTCAATTTGGATAATCTTGGCCCCAGAATGGATTCAGGGGGTCTTAAATGATCTGGTTTGGCTCTTCACGGATTCTGAATTTGCAGATAATTGCCAGAGCTCTTTTGGCTGGGTAAACTTGTTATCAATTGCCTTTTTAAAAGTCAGCCCTAAAATAATCATTCCTGTGAGCAAAACCCATTACAAACCTTAAGTTTGGAGCATAAACACATTTCAGGCTGGGGAACAAATGTGTAAGATTTCATCATTGCTACATCAGGAAAGGCTTGTGAGAAGTTGGACATGCATCAGGAGAGTCCCTGTGGGGCTGAGCCTTAGGCCTGGGCTGGTGATCAGACACTCTCAGGGGGCTCTGAAGTGGAGCCACTGAGTGACACTCATGTGCCACACCCTGTGCCTGCTGGGCAGAGATGCAGCGACCTTATGAGTCACCATCAGCTCAAGGACATCCCTGTCCTTGTAGTATTGCCCCAAGTCAATTCCTTCCTGTGCCAGTCAGCCCCATCCTCTTTGGCAGGGACCCTCATTTATAAGAGAAGAACCTCAAGATCGGACTGAAAAAGCAGTTAGTTGGTTAGTGGAAAACAGTGGCCAAACAGGCTGGATAGAGCCTGGGTTCTGGCTCCTGTCACTGACCTTAGGCAATTCAACTGCTCTAATACCCTACGAGAGGGGTGTTAATACCTGTTCAGTGCCTGTGTTATAAAAAACTTTATAAGTTTATATGTATTTAACATTTACATTATAAAAATATTAATGTATTTTTATATAAAAGGACCATATTAATTGTTATTTTCACAGGACAATTATAGGAGTCTCCATTCTGGTTCTCACTTCTAAGCATTATACTATAAAACATTTATAATACTTACAAATGTAAATTATTATGTCAAGATGGGAATGGGCCTAAT
The DNA here is from genome assembly GCF_023721935.1 of Panthera uncia. Lineage (NCBI taxonomy): Eukaryota > Metazoa > Chordata > Mammalia > Carnivora > Felidae > Panthera > Panthera uncia. The sequence goes on along the minus strand of NC_064810.1, from coordinate 123,114,115 downwards.
CCCATACCAAAATTTGATTTCTTGAGTCTTAAGGCTACCTAGAATATGTGTAATTAATATGTATATCAAACTTTTGAAGTCAACTTAATTTCTTATGCTAAAGTTTATGTCCATGTTTTTGGCTTTGGCCCCAGTATTTGTGGGCAATGGGTAATTTCTCATACCTTAGTATAACTTGATTTGAATGTAAATGCAGCCCATGTTATTGTCTTTATGCTTTTCTCTGAGAGGAGATGAGGTATTTCTTGTGTTCCCTATGTTTATCATTTAGTAGCATCTGAGAGAGATCCCACCAGCTCCCTCTCTCATTCTTAATGCAACTCTTCCAGAACCCCACCTTCACCCCTTCCTCATGGCCATTAGCCTTCAATCTTCCAAAATCCTCTGAGAAGATGATCCATTTCTTACCTCTCAGGGAAACAGGGGCCTCCAAGAGGAAATTCCCTCAACTCCCCTCCCATCTGCAAAGGTCCCAGGGAGGAGCAGTGAGGAGGCAACATGATGGAATGGACTAGAGAAGGGAGGTCACACAGTAAAGACTGTGGTTACAACTCAGTGTGATAGGAACCTTTGGGAAGTTCTGAGCAGAGAAGTGCCATATTCCAACTCATGTTTTATCAAATCACACTGGCTGTTCTGCTGAGACCCGAACTGGTAGGAGATCAGAGGCAGAAAGAGTGGATCCCTTAGGAGGCTAATACAATAATCCAGCTGGGCTATGGTGGTGGATATCTCTAGCATAGTCCATATATCCACCTGCTCACTGCACATGTCCACTTGAATGTCCCACAGATAACTCAAAACACCATATCCCAAACAAGACTGTTCCTGAAACTGCGCTGTTTTGTGTTCCCTGTTTCAGAGGGAGGAGGCTATGTTCTCTGGGTTCCCTGGATGCATCTTTAGTTCCTTCCCCTTAACTCTTACATCTGGTTAGCAACAAGATCCGTTGGCTTCCATTTCCTAGATAACATTCAGTTCTGCTCCTTTCTATTCTCATGGCCACTCCCTTAAGTCTTTTCACAGGACAACTGTAGGAGTCTCTATTCTGCTTTCCTCATTTCCAATCTCAGACTGCCATCTGCTCCAGTCCATCCTCCAGGCTTTCACCTGAGTGATCTTTATATAATCTGAAAGTAACTGAGTTTTCAGGCTCCATCAAATGCCAACCTTGCAGTGAAACTCTTCTTTGCATATTGTCACATCTGCTCCCCAAAGGCAAGCCTTCTGAAAGCCTTGATGGACAATATAACATTTACAGGAGATTTCATGGGGAGGCGGGGAGAGGGTTACGTCACACTTAGCTGAGCAAATATTCCTGAAATCCTGTAAACACCTAGGTCTGTTGCAACATTCCTTTCCCAATCTGTAGCAGCTGTCTCAAATACCCTCTAAGCTGGTAACAAATAAAAGCTAACTTAAAAACCAGAGCACAAGCATGGTCCCTTTCCCAACTCAATCCTCCCACCTAACCTGCAGATAAGCTGTGTCTCTGCATCACAAATCTGATCAGCTCAAAACAAAACAAAATACTTTGCAGTTTTCCTTTTGCCCTATGGGTAAATACCCAAGAGCCTGGCTCAGGAGATCCTGTCTGGCCTGCTTTGCCCTTTCCTCTTGTTCCCTACACACCAGAAGTCCTGGGTGAGGAAGCACCTAAATCCCCAGAAGCAAGCCAAGTTCTCCCTAGTCTATACCCTATGTGTTGCTGCTATTTTCCCAGAACGTTCTTTCCCCCTGCTTGTTCTTCAAAACTCTGTTCAGATATCCTCTCATCCAGTATGTCTTTTTCTCCCCCTGCCTGGGTTAGGGTCTGTACTATTGTCTTCGACCTGTACTTGTAGGTTGTTTTAGCTCCTTCATGAGCTGTGTGAGAAGTAGTGTCACCCTCATTCCTGGGACCTCTGCACCTGGCACAGGACAGGCCACAGATTGAGTGAATTACTGATATGGTCCCCTAGTGGTTGATGATAGCTCATCCAGGAGTCTAGCCCCTGACATATTCAAACAAAGACGCTTTTCTAAAGGGGCTTAAATGGCCCCACATTTTAAAAAGTCCTTAATGTCATTGTAAACAGTGAAGCGTAGTTTGCTCCATTAGCAACTTGTGACAGTGTGGTGGGCAGAAATGCAAAACCAGAAGTGACTGGTTTGTGAAGTTGCAACTATTGACCCCAGCAAGGAAGGGTGTGGACTAAGGCAGCCAGTCTCAGTGCTGCTGAGAATTCTGGTTCTGATGTGGAATGCCTGGTAATACAGGTGCTGTGATGGTTTGGGGTCATGTGTTTTGAGAGGAAGTGATGATTTTAAAGTATTGATTTGTGATTGTGAAACTATGTGTATTATGATTGTCGTTTCCTTAGTCAGTATAATAGAGAGCAAAATCAGGAGACAGCATCTAGAAAATGACGTTATTGAATTGGCTTTTCTTCCCTATTATTTTGGTCTTTTAGAGTCAAGACTTTGTAACTCCGGAAATATTATTGATTAAGAACAGGTTGGGTCCCAGACATTTTTGGTAAATATCTCTCCAATATATGGCAAATGTGGGGACTGATGAAACCTCAGGATGTGAACAGTTGCTGGATCCACTGAAGGCTATTGTATTCTGGAGAGGAAATACTTGGTGAGAAAATACACCATAATTCTTAATAGCCTCTCTGCAGATTTCTTGTCTCTCCAAATTATTCCTACTTTAGTTTCCTCCTTTCATCTTCCTTATAACCGTATCCTCTCAGAACCAGCTACATAATTTGTGGGGCCCTGAGCAAGTGAAAATGTGGAGTCCCTTGTTCAAAAATTAAGAATTTCAAGATGGCCACAGCAAAGCCTGGCACCCTTCTAAGCCTGGCACCCTTCTAAGCACAGGGCCCTGGTGACTCCACAAGTTGCATGTCCCTGAAGCCAGCCCTGCCCTCAATCATTCCATACATTTACGAAAGAATTTTATATGTCCGGCTCTGTGCTCAGCACTGGAGATTGAATAGGAATGAGACACGGTCCTGCTCTCTAATAATAATAATAACAATAAATATAATGATGAGAATGGCAACGAGGACAAAACTAGCAAACATTTATTGAGCACTTATGTATTAGGTACTGCACTAAGTGCTTTATATGAATCACCTCTGTTATTCTCCACACTGTTTTATAGATGTGGAAACTGACTGAGAGGCTAAGTGACCATTTTTTTTCCTTCTATTTCTAGGAATTTGTTTAACTTAGGTTATCCAATTTGTTAGCATACTATTATTCATAGTATTCTCATAATTTTTTTTATTTCTATATGATCAATAGTAATGCTACCTCTTTCATTTATTTTTTTTTAAAATGTTTATTTAAATTCCGGTTAGTTAACATACCATGTAATACTAGTTTCAGGTGTACAAGTTAGTGATTCAGTGCTTACATACAATGCCCAGTGCTCATTACAAGTGCACTCCTTATAATCCCCATCACCTGTTTCACCCATCCTCCCACCTATCTCCCTTCTGGTAACCCTCAGCTTGTTCTCTGTAGTTAAGAGTCTGTTTCTTGGTTTTTCCTCTTTCTCTCTTTTCCCCCGCTATACTTGTTTGTTTTGTTTCTTAAATTCCACATATGTGTGAAATCACATGGTATTTGTCTTTCTCTGACTGATGTGTTTTGCTTAGCATAATACTCTCTAGCTCCATCCATGTTGTTGCAAATGGCAAGATTTCATTCTTTTTTGTGGTTGGATAATATTCTTGTGTGTGTGTGTGTGTGTGTGTGTGTGTGTGTGTGTGTGTATTTCACATCTTCTTTACCCATTTATCATTTGAAAGATACAGGCTATTTCCATAGTTTGGCTATTGTAGATAATGCTGCTATAAACATTGGGGTGCATGTATCCCTTTAAATTAGTATTTTTGTATTTTGTGTTTTGTATATTAGTATTTTGTACCTAGTAGTGCAGTTAGTGGATCATAGGGTAGTTCTATTTTTAACTCTTTGAGGACTCTCTATACTGTTTTCCAGAGAGGCTGTACCAGTTTGCATTCCCACCAGCAGTGCAAGAGGGTTCCCATTTCTCCACATCCTCACCAACACCTGTTGTTTCTTGTGTTGTTGGTTTTAGCCATTCTGACAGGTGCAAGGTGATAGTTCATTGTAGTTTTGATTTGTATTTCCATGATGATCGGTGATGTTGAGTATCTTTTCATGTGTCAGTTTGCTGTCTGTACATCTTCTTTGGACAAGTGTCTGTTCATGTCTTCTGCCCATTTGTTGATTGTTTCCTTCGCTGTGCACAAGTGTTTTATTTTGATGAAGTGTCAATAGGTTATTTTTGCTTTTGTTTCCCTTGCCTCAGGAGGTATATTTAGTAAGATATACCGATGTCAACTGCCTGTGTTCTCCTCTAGGATTTTTATGGTTTCAGGTCTCCCAGTATTTAATCCATTTTGAGTTTATTTTTGTGTGTGGTGTAAGAAAGTGGTCCGGCTTCATTCTTCTGCATGTTGCTGTTCAGTTTTCCCAACACCATTTGTTGAAGAGACTTTTTCCCATTGGATATTCTTCCCTGCTTTGTCAAAGATTAATTGATCATACAGTTGTGAGTTCATTTCTGGATTTTCTGTTCTGTTCTATTGATCTATGTGTCTATTTTTGTGCCAGTACCACACTGTTTAAATTACTGCAGCTTTGTAATATAACTTGCAGTCTAGAATTGTGATACCTCAAAAAAAAAAAAAAAAAAAAGAAAGAAAGGAAGAAAGAAAAGAAAAGCTTTCTTTTTCTTTTTCAAGTTTGCTTTGGCTATTTGGGGTCTTTTGTGGTTTCATAGAAATTTTAGGATTGTTCTAGCTGTTGGTGGTATTTTGATAAGGATTGCATTAAATGTATGGATTGCTTTGGGTAGTGTAGACATTTTAACAATATTTGTTCTTCCAATCCATGAACATGGAATGTCTTTCTGTTTCTTTGTGTCTTCTTCAGTTTCTTTCATCAGGGTTTTATACTTTTCAGAATACAGGTCTTTCACTTCTTTGGTTAAGTTTACTCCTTGGTATCTTATGGATTCTGGTGCAATAATAAATGGTATTGGTTCCTTAATTTCTCTTTCTGCTGCTTTATTATTAATCTATAGAAATGTAATAGATTTTTGTACGTTGCTTTTGTATCCTGTGACTTTACTGAATTCGTGTATCACTTCTAGCAATTTTTTGTCCTGCAGTCCTTCAGGTTTATATATATATATATATATATATATATATATATATATATATATATAT